>NC_089528.1:17076703-17379939 GCF_963924715.1 Thunnus thynnus
AGTCAGTTTCTTAATACCATTCATCTTTTCTCCAAACAGGCTGTGTCCTGAGAGGAGGATATCTCTAATTCCTTTTCAAGTTAGTGTGAATCCAGGAAGTGAGAAGAGATAGGGGTTGACGGGGTCTCATTATACTCAGGCTGCCCCACAGGTAACAAACTTAAAATCACATAGGGTGCACAAAAAGTACTGAATTTTAAACTAAACACATGTTCATTGTCTCTCTTCCACCACCACCAAATATATTTTATTTTATTTTATTTTATTTTATTTTAAGAAAACATTGTCACCCATCTTGATTCATGTAGCAAACTAAACTTGCCTCCCAAAAATCTCTGCTAATATGTGTTAAACACTGGGCCTTTTTTGCAAAACTTTGATCAGAAAATTGATACCACTCTGATGCCTGTATGATAAATATGAAGCTACAGCAAGCAGCTAGTTAGCTTAGCTTAGCACAAAGACTGGACACATGGGGAAACAGCTAGTCTGGCTCTGTCCAAAGCTAACACAATTGGCAAACCAGCAGCTGTAAAGCTTGCTAATGAACACAATACATCTTGTCTTGTTTCTGTACAAAAACTGAAATGTAAAAACTACAAGTTTTTACGATGGGTTACATGCTTGATTTTAACCAGCAGAGACTCCAAGAAAGAAAGAGAGAGTCCGGCATGTAACCCCACGTAAAACCACAACCTGTTGTTTTTACGGAGCCAGGCTAGCTGTTTCCCCGTTTCCAGTCTTTGTGCTAAGCTAAGCTTACTAGCTGGTGTCTGTAGCTTCATGTTTATTGCACAGACATGAGAGTGATATTGATCTTCTTATTTAATGCAAGAAAGTGAATTAGCATGTTTTCCAAAATATTGAGCCATTACTGTAAAGGTATGGAAACTATATGTTTTAAATACTTATCAGGTAGTATGTTGCTCTTTTGAAATGGTCAATAATGTGAATTTGTGTAAAATTTGAAAAGAAATTATGGCATGTGTTGTAAGTTGAATGTTGGAGTCATTATATTTCAATCTGTTAAGAATATGATAAATAGTATTTAGCGCCTTTCTAGTCTTCCGACCACTCAAAGCACTTTTACAATACATGTCAACATTCACCCATTCACACACACATTCATACGCTGATGGCAGAGGCTGCCATGCAAGGTGCCAACCTGCTCATCAGGATCTAATTTAATGCACATTCACACACACACTAACACACCGCTGGCACAGCCATCAGGAGCAATTTGGGGTTCAGTATTTTGCCCAAGGACACTTCAACATGCAGACTGGAGGAGCTGGGAATCAAACTGCCGATCTTCCGATCTTCCGATTAGTGGACGATCCACTCTACCTCTTGTACCACAGCCACCCCATTGGGCAGTATATCACTACTAAAGTTATGCTTCATTAGTGATATATAGCCTTAAACATGTGAGTGCTGAGCTTAATTTAATTCTGTTAACTCTGATGCTTTTAGTATTGGAGTGTCTGATACCTGCTCCATGAACACTGCTTAATGACTCCAGCACTGAAATTTTGATTGCATGATTGAGGCAAAGCGTGTAGCTGTGGACCACTCACAGTTGCACCTCTAGCCTATGAGAATAGCAGTCAGTCAAAAGGGAATCTAGGGCAAAGAGGCCTGAAAGGGAGACATATAGCATAAACCGCAGATAGCCAAAGAAAGTGGAGATTCTGCCAAAAGGGATGAAGACAAGACGACAGGGCTCCGTGTGGGATTTCACTTTGGATTTTGGCCCTGCAGGGATATGTGGAAGCACAACTGACAGGACTTGCGTGGAGAAGTCGGCTCTATTCAGTATAACTAAGTAAAGAATGCCCCATGTAGTCACTGATGCACCAGCATAAATCCTCCAAGGTACAATATTGCCTTGGTAAAGTTAGCTTTACCTTTCTGGTTGTAGAGAGCTAAAAAAAACAGAACTACATAATAAAAAAGAACATTCAGGATACTAGAAATAATCTTAGGGTGTAGGATAGATGCTGTAAATTCACATTACTAGCTAATTGCTGTCCTTGGAATGCAACACTGTGTAGGCAAAGCAAATGTGTAAGCAGCCCCTACAGCGATGTAAAAACAGTGAACAGACACCATAACAACTTTAGTTGAGATTTATTTCACATTTTTTGCTACATTCCTCTTTACTCAAATCTAGGGAGCATAGGTGGGTCAGTCATCTTAGAAATACTTTATATCCAACTTCATATCAATGTGCTACAAGTAAAAGTGATCTTGGATTGGGTAGTACAATAAACTGTAATCTGTTCAGTCATGTCTGAGGCAACAAATTTGCTTTAAAAAGATTCAATGTAAAAAACACAAACACATATACAATGAAAAAATTTACAGGTCATGACTCAGAGGAATATAATGATCCAATTATATAATTCCCAAGGTAGCACATGGGGGTTAGTAGTTCATACTCCCCAATGAGGCAAAGGGTGTGACATAATAATTTACTAAATTATTTTCTTTACTGCGTATAGAATTGTCTTTGATGTTAAATTTTGATGAACTATATTTTATGGCATAATCCAATAAAATAACTTCCATTAAAGTAAAAAAAAAAAACACTTCATTGGTATCACAATATTCAACATCATGTTAATTGTGAAAAAAGATGCTTTTTTGAAACTAACTGTGTATGACAACTGAGACATTCTGTACTGTAAGCAACACATTAGTGACCTTTATACAACGAGGGATTAAAACAGATTTAACCAATTTGCCAGTGAGACAGAAAAATCAAGTCACTGGTGACAAACTACCGTATGCAACATACTATATCAGCAATAAAAGCCTTTTTTAAAATTTAGATGGGGGAAATCATATTCAACCTAATGTAGGCTCCAAGTTTTAAAACAAACTTCATTTGGGGATCCAGCATATAAATCCTTTTTAAATTGGTTTATGGGGGCTAGACAATCACAAATGTCCTTGCAATCTCAAACTTATCAAATGTCTTGTATCTTCTTATGGCAAAAATCTCCTGTTGCACCTCATTTTTTTATTCTCTAGATGGTTCTCAAGTTTAAGAAAACAAAAACATCAACAAGGAAACAAAGAAAAACAGAGTCCACAGAGCTCTGCAGCGTTGAGCATTTGGCTGCCACAGAAAAGTCTAGCACCTCCTACTGCTCGGGAGGTTTCTAGTCCAGCTGCTCTTGCTTTATCCTATTTGAATTGGGTCCTCGCTGACTTGTCCTCCTCAGTTCCCTTCTCAGGACGTACTCGCTGAATTGGGATGAGTCCACGCCTCCGCCACAGGAACCAGCAATCTCAAAGCCACGTTGTTGCAGACGCTCTAGAACCTGGAAAAAGATGACAATAACAATACATGGCATCAATCATAGAAGGAAAAGCATCATTAGTACTTTTATTTTAGCATTCTGGGGACAGGCAGTGTCCTTAACTAAGACAAGTAATTCATGGAGGTCTTCCAGTCATGATAAACTGTGTATGTATGCTAAAACGTTAATACAACCTCTAACCTTTTGTTTAGTACCGCAATGCTGGAAAGCATATAATTTGAGAATTCTCCACAACTCTTCTGTGCTGCCGAGTTAGTGCTAAGTCTAGCATTGGAAACAGCTTTGGGAGTAAGCTGTAGCAACATACGGCCTGTGACGGGAATTTGGATGAGACTTTTGCAAAACCAAGAGCCTCTCATTTTGCCTCATGCTTCATTTTCATTGTTTTCTGGTGTGTATGTGTGTTTGTTTGTGTGTGAGTGTGTGTGTGTGTGTGTGTGTGTGTATGTGTAGCTGTTCCTGATCTCGCAGCCTTGCAGACATCTACAGACGTGTCCAGGGGGGCTGTAGGATCACATTCCATCGAAGAGGCCCCAGGGAGCAGTGAGGTTTTCTCTCTGCCACTTGGCTCAGTGTGGGCTGCTCAGCAAAACCCCCTTTCCCCATTTCTCCCCCAGCCCCCAGGCCCAAGCCTCCGCCAAAACTACAAAGGTCCCCCTACTGCTGGCAGCTCTCGCTGCCCCCCTTCCTTCTCTCAAAACCCCCGCCCTGCCTCCATTAGCCGCAGATACAGCATCCACCGCCGGCGTGCTTTAATAACCAAACAGGATTATGGGCCCTGCCTGGGGATAACCTGCCAGGGAGCATGCTCACTCTTTTGCTCGCTCTCCACGACTCACACACTTCAGAGACGGGTTTGTTTGTGTGTTTTTGGGAAGGAGATTTGACTTCCTCAGATGGAGACACAGTCCAAATCATTGTGAAATCTTTTCAAATATGCCTCTCCTCTTTCATTTATTGATGCGCATCTGAGGATTTTACCATCAATGAATCAGTGGAATATCAATACGTAATCAGTACAATATTACATATTGATATACAATATTGCCAAATACATGCTGAATATAAAAACTGAATTCAACACAATTAAAGCTTTGTTTTGCCCGGTGAATGCTTAAAGGTGCAATGTAGATTTCTTTATGTAAAAGTCTAATCTGAGTCCTAAAAGTATGGCTTCACCTGGAGGCCATTTTGCCATGAGAAAGGATATTATATCCCTTTGATGCCATATAATGAAAAGTCATTTTAAGTGTCAACTGTAAACAGACTTTTAGTTGTCAAAAGAAACTAATTTACAGATCCATCTCTGGAACACTGATAATAACAAGACAACAATGAAAATATCTTTGATCAACAAAGATAGCCTAATACAGCAGGACTACTCCCTACACAGCCTCCAAGCATCACTGGTATTAATTTCCATAAGATGCATAACATCCAGAGTATATGAAGATAAGTCACTCAAAGGCTTGATTTTATTCTAAATTGTGCATTGATCCAACAACCATATAAGACACTCAGGGGCATCATCTCATGTCTTTGCTAGTGTTTTAACTGCATCCAGAATTACCCACTTCCTCTTGCTGTCAGCCAGTCCCCCTCAGTTGCACATTCATGTGACTCTCAGCCACGATTGAAGGTATCACATTCCTTAAGTCCACAATGAACATCCTAATGGTCCCTCTTTCAGCAAGTTGGCACTGATTCCCACTTAAGAACAAACGGTTGAGTTTTTGATTGTTTTTCATTCGCATGGAACTCAGAGGGCAACTGAGTGAGAAGCGAGGACCATGTTAGTGTAGCGAGAAATGCGAAAGAAGAAACTGAAGCTGACCATCCACCAGCTCCAGCGCCAAAGTCGAAATCATTATTCAAGTCAGATCACAGAAAAGTAAAGATGGTAGACTTGTGTAATGATGGCTTGCTAAATTGATGCTTTGATGAACTCATCAAAGAACTTGTTTTTCTGCAAGGCTGTTCTTATGATTCAATTAGATAAAAAAAAAGATAAGATTCTGCAATCAGACATCAGTAAAAGTCTACAGCAGATAAAGGGAACTTGAGTTAACAGATTATCACCTCAGCTAATTCTACAAGCAGACAACTGAATGGAAAATGTAGGAAAACTTAACCTAACGTTTGACTGTCTGTTCTTATTAAGGTATGTTTAACACAATAAGATCAGTCTAAATTACGTCAAACCCAAAGAAGCCAATGTGTTCCCATTACCTGGACAGAGTTGAGGTGGCAATACCCATTGAGTGGGAAGCGAATAACGTGCGTGGAGTCATGGTTCCAGCCAGCATTGACTGAGTTGCACATGACATCACCGATCTCCGGAAACACATCTTCAATCAAGGCCTTGTCACCGCTCAGCGTGATCCTCTCGCCCAGGTCAGGTGCAACACGCACCACCAAGCATTCACAGGGGCGTGACACCCGGCTCAGCTCCTGGTCCTGGCGCCAACGCTCCAGCTCAGCAAGCATGGGCTGCAGCTGAAAATATCGCGCCTCCTCATACAGCAGACTGTAGTCCTAGGAAACAGGAGAAAGGACACTGACATCTTAGGATACAGAGAATGGAAAAGTGTGATTATCTGCTTTTACAATTTAAAAAAAACATCTCTCTCCTGTCATTTCCTGCCACCTCTCTCTTAATAAAGGCAAAAATGCCCAAATATGTAAATACATTTATATAAATGGATTTAGATTAATATGTGGGTTAATATTAATGTGGTGTCAACTTTGACCAAGTTTTTGGTTGAACATCTGGAGAATGAATAACTGAAATATCTGAATAACTGGATATCAGTTGCACAAGAATATTTATCACACAAACATTGTACATTTACAAATTACAAAATAACAGTAAGAACAGTATGTAACTCAGGCTGGATCATTAAGTGTACCCTGAAAAGATTATGTTTAGCAGAAAACTTTCCAACATAATTGCAGTTGTGTCAGTATCATAAATGCAGATATTCTGAAGGCCTATAATCTATAACATAAAGCTTGGGAAAAATGTTTTTCCAAAAACAAGTTTCTTTATTGTAAAATGATACTTCCCCTGGGTATTAAGGTATTATTATATCTATATAATGTGAATCCAAACCAAAAAAAGAAACAACAAAAGGTTTGAATCCCATTGTTCTACATGAACGAGCAATAAACCCCGGCTAAGAAACCATTCAGCAAAAATTACTAAAGATACAGAGTAGGGGAGATGTGGTGCGACGTGTAACACAGGGTTGCATGGGGTAGAGGAGCAGATCCTTTACCCGCAGGACTGCAGGGCCTAAATTGCACCACGTTCAAGTTTTCTCATGCTCCTCTCAAAATCTACCCAATGTGAATGTGGCCTTAGACTGAACTTGAGCCTGTCTTTTGTCTTTGCTTATTTTAGCTGACATACTTTCCACTGATTGAGTCACACTGTGGACAGTCCATCAGATAATGTGGTTATTTGTTTTCTCCCAGGGCAAGTTAAGTAATTACTGACTAAATGGCACATAAGAGCAAAATGAAGGGAATGCTTAATGTGTCACATACAGTGAGGCTCACCCTAGATGGACACTTGGCATGAGAACATAGAGCGCTGCGGAAATCTAGCACATAAAATGTGGTCATGGGCGCCAGAGCATTTATTTATTTGTCTCCATGCAGTTTATTGTTTTCCTTCCATATCTCCAAAGAATCTTTGGCTACTGACAGCTGAAGGGGACCAAATTGCCTCTTGATGAATAAATAGATAGAATTTCCTGGTGATTGAGGTTTTTTTTTGGAAGATTCCTGATATTTTGTCTCCAGCATGGGAACTGTTTTCAGCAATTCAAGGAGGACCAGTGACCAAAGGCATTGCATGGCTTTAGCATTCATTGTGTGTACTAAGTTGTAGGACTGCTGACTGGCTGATGGGACTTTACAGTTTCTGGGATGGACATCCACTTACTTTGAAGTCGTCTGGGATGAGGAGCTTGGACGTCCTGAGGAAGTTGAGGATGTAGCGGAACATGTGTCCATCCCTGTCAATGAAGTAGTGCTGCTTCAGGCTGTCCAGGACTATAGGCTCTGTGCCATCAAATAGACGACCAATTCTACTCACATATAGGGGAGGGGTGGCAGGTTAGGCAGAAAAGGAGAGAGGGAGGGAGGGAGGGAGGGGGAGAACATGTCAACATAAACAATCTTATATTTCTTGATACAAGCATGAAAGGTTTCTAATCGTATTTAATGCATAATCAAGTGTACTACTCTCGATTTTGCATTTCTGTTTCCGGCATCTTGTATAGAGGGAGAGGATGGATAGCAAAAAGAGATACAGTGAATCAAGAGCATGTGCAAAGGGATGTGACTCACTCAGTTTTCTCTAGCTCTGAAATGTTTTTCACACCTTTGCACAGACATGCATGCACACATTACCAAGCCCAATACACCAGATCAAGCAGACATAGAGGAGGAAAGAAAGAAAGATTAAAAACAGAGGTGGTCTGGAGAGGTCAGGGCCAGCTGGTAGTTGGTTCCCCGAGGCAGGGTGCCAGTCACCCTCAGGCCCAGGCCCGGAGCGACAGTGCGGCCTCCCAGCCTCCAGATGGCCCCATGCCCTTTGGCCCTTTACTGCTGCTGTGACATCTGTCAGAATAACCAAGTTGCTTTTGTCTACGCTCTGCATTCTGCACTTGAAGCTCTTACAAATTGTTTACCGCTCAAAATAACTGTGGGCTTTACCTCACCCTGAGACATTTTGTGAAACTACCTGGTAAATCCATGATTTTTTTTTTGGATATGTGGGATAAACATTTTTTTTATGTGCTCAGTATCTCCGCCAAGTACGCCCATGAGATATTTTTGTGATTGGAAGAGATGTGACATTTGACTGTTTAATGTCACAGGATGACATTAAATATTAAACAAGATGGCATTAAACACTGAGGAAATTCTGACACTGATAAACACTCCATATCAGTAAGTGAATCTTCCGCAGTTTATAACAAGAAAAAGACTAAACACACACAAAAAAACACAAGCTTTATCTCCATTACACACTTCATTTACAGGTGCACAGAGGGGCAGACTCACCGGGATTCTGGGAATTTTGTTAAGGTGGCCAGACTGCTGGTGTACATGTGTCCGCCCACGTCAATGTGCACAGGGGCATTGGACTTGGTGAGCTGTGCAGGTGTTGGGATGCCCTGGTTGCTCAAGGGAGACACTGGTGACCGTGTGATCATGGGCCTGGACATGCTGGAGCGATTATCCTGTTAGAGGGAACACAAGTGAGAAAATAAAATGACACAGGGAGCTAAGACAGATAAGAAGATTCATTTCCGGTTTCTGGTTTTCTTCTGCAGATTCAAAATGTGCCGTTAAAGATTTTTAAAAAAGACACTATTTAAACAACCATATCGATATTGAGAATATTTAAATTTAGGATATTTTAATAGTATTTCTGTAATGTAACACTCCACAGGCAGGAGAGCAAGGGAACAAGATTTTTTCTCTGCAAGTTAGAGCAGCCTGACCTTGACCTGAATGTTACCACAATCCACAAACATTCACTCCTGTGGGCCATAATCTCCAAAACCAAATTAATTTGGAGCATCAATCTCACTGTCTTGGAAATGAGCAGTAATGACTCTTGATTTGAATACTGTAATAGGACTGGGAGAGATTGTCTCCTGTTAACCTACAAACACCATTAGCAGACAATTTCTGTTAAGCTCTCAGAAGAAAATGACTCCCCCCTCCCCCCTAAAAAAGTTTCAGACCCCGAGTAAAGATGGGGAAAAAAAATACTTTTGTCTGTTATTGCGGCAGCCTAGTAGTTAGATTTTAATACACTTTTATTTTACAACCACCTTCTGAAAGCGACTTAAGCAGCAAATTAAAGCAGCAAACAGTACTGTGCGTATTTAAATAACGTAACAATAGGTGCGCACTACATTTAAGGACAGCAGGAAGACATTCTATTCAAACGCTGCATTCAATGAAAAAAAAATCAAAGTGTCTATTCACTTCGCTCCTCCTGCAAAAGTGACAGGACGACTACAGTCTTCCAGTTATTTCTCTCTTTTTTTCTCTCCAGACAGTATCGGACTTTACGCGTTTACCTGCGCCGGCATCACTGTGGTTGGAGAGGAAGTCACCGAGTGGTCATTTTGCTTGAGAGATGCTGCGGGGACAGGCTCTCCTCTGACTGCGAACATCAGTGAGGGCTCCCTGCACTCCGCCGCTCGGATCGGGAGTCGTTTTAGGGAAGCGTGTACGGACTCATCCACGGAACTGATTGGACGCGGTCGCTTTCTCGCTTTCTGATGCGTTAAGTCCATAATATCCGTTTCGTCCATTACAGCGCAGACGTTAAGGTTAAGAGATAGGATGCGGTGGGCTTTTCCCAACACACCTGCCAAATGTGGAGAGAGGCGTGAAAAGGGGGGATAGCGAACACACCGGGGGAAGAGCGGCGCCGTTGCTGTCACACGGAGCAGCTTCTTTGCAATGGCTGGGAGAAGTCAAAGCCCCTGACAACATTAGCATTGTAGCGCCTGCGGCTCTTTTTGGGCTGTCGCTGTTTCAGTGGCAGGTACTGTATGTGTGTCGCATTTTTTTTTTTTTTTTGAGAGTAAAACAAATCCTCCTTTACAGAGAGCAGCCTGCGTATAGTAAGAGTCGGGTCAACGCGCACATCTGGACCTGCCACAGCTGGCCTTTGCCCTTTTGGAGCAGCGTTTGTGCGCGCCGTCACCCTCCTCCTGACGTTGCTGCCCATTGTTCAGCATCAGCAGCAGTTTTGTTGAGCCGGTTAAACCCTCCTTCAACAAAACAGTCCCACAAAGCCTAAAGTTTCAGTGACAAACCCAAAAACGGTGACCAACCCACTCAACCACCTGGACAAAAATGCCCCTAATATCCTCCACCCACACGTATCACTCATAAGCACCTTACTGGTCAAGATCTTTCCAATCACACGAAAGCAGACAGTAACACTATTTTCAGTTGCCCACATGTATTGTTAGTAAAGTGAATGTTTCTTTTTCTTCTCATCATGTATACAGAAAAATAAAAGGAGATCTTTAAGAGTACAAAGAAACATTACAGCTCAAGTTCTAGATCTCATCCTTCTAAAACAGCAATCTGTCCCTCAGAGAAACACTTTCAACATCTTCTCCATCAGTTTCCAATCTATGTCTGACAAACAACAGAGTTACTGTATAACTGCAGTGTGTAAACACCACCTCCGTTGACCACATCAGCATTGCAAAACCACCACACTAATGACATCATGGAGTATAAAACCAGACAACATGCCCAATTGCTGTTCAAAGTACTGCCACAGCACTCTCCTGGGCTGTTTCATAGAAAATGCAGGGAATCCACAAATTTTAATAACATTCAGATTAAAATTAATTAGTTCAACCACTGGCCTTAAAACATCCACATTCCTGTTTCTCATTGGCAGTGTGAGTTTCACACCTAGATACCCAATTAGCAATTAAGCTTGCCTTTGAGTGTAGGCCTCCAATGCGGTGTGTGATCCTGGTCTGATTTGCATGCCGTTTGTGCACGCGCTGATAAGCGCAGGCAGCAGCCATACATAGTTTTAAAATTCAACTCCAGAATCCCTCGCAGAAGGCAAAGGGGCCTTCAGGGCAAAAGAGAGAGAAATCACATGGCTGCTCTTCAAAAGGGGACCTGTGTAAGGCAGCCGGCAAAGTGCGTGGGATCACACTCAGAATGCAGGTAATTTGTTCCCTGACTAATTTGTGGAGATGGTGGTGTGTGTGTGTGTGAGTGTGAGAGTGAGTGTGTGCCTGTGGAGAGTAAGTTCTGAAAACAGCTTGGTGGAATTGGATTTCCTCAAAGCCTTGTCATCGCAAAGGTGGATTGAGTGTAAAATCTGCAAGGCATTATGGAAAATTGCAGGGGAGAGAGAAGAGAGAGTGAAAGAGAACGGGTGGTTGGGTGGGTGGGATGTAGAAGGGGGTAACGAGTAGCGGGAATAAGCTCTTATATCACAATATGATTTTAAGTTGGTGGAAGTAAAGATACTTGTGTCGAGGACCTTTTCTCGGACTGATGTCTACATCACATTTCTGTCTTGTGTCTCAAGGACAGTTCAGAGGTCAGAGCATCATCAGAATCCATCAGTAGGCACGTGACGGAGGGCTGATCATTGATGGCTCATGTATCAGCCATCAGCTCCAGATGTGCACTGCAGACCTTCCCACGCAAGCGCTTTTCCTACCTGTTGCCATTTTTGAATTTGGCACAGTGCTATGAAAGTCTCACATGTGACAGCATTTGTAGATGTGTTCCCAAAGTTTCCAGCCTTTTTTTTTTCTTATACAAAAAAAGTTGAAACGTGTGTGTTTAGGGAATTTGCTCGTTTACCCAGCTTGTGTAATTTTGTTGCTCCACAGTATGCACAAACAAATCTAAAACAGGCACACTGCATTAAAGCCTGGAGTACTTGGGCTGCTCCAGTTACTCCTGTTGTTTTCCATCACTGGTCTGAAGTCTTTCAGTGACAGGCCTTTTATGCCTTTTATGCAACATCATCATGTTTCTTTACATCTCAAGGAACAAACAACATTAAATCTTTAGTAAGCTATTGCGGGGTTTTACCCGCCAATGCTCTGAAAACTTGGGAAGCGAGTACCTGTCTGCTACTGCAATAATCAAAGGGCATGTTGGGATCAGCATCAGCAACAAACTAGCTTTCAATTTTCCATCCCACAATGCAGCTCTCCAGTGTTTCGACATATCGCACAAGACACAATTAGCATTTCAGATCAGAGCATTAACATTCAGTTCGAGGCAGGCAGACTGGTATTTACATAATCTGGATGGGTTGTCTCTGCTTTGTTGCCCGTGGCCATTTGTTTCAAATGTCCACACACAGACAACCACAGACTTTGGGTTAACTTCAGTCACTGGCGGCTGTAAAGGGTGGTGAAAAAAATACCAGGAAGTGAGACTGTCGTAATAGCATAACCTGGGTAAATACTGTAGGCAGGTTGTGTAGTCAGGTGTGTATTACCTTGGACTTTATAAAAAGATATTAGGCAACATTATAAGGTACTCACCGCTCCAAAGCAATACCCTACTAGTGTGCTTATGTGAAACTGCCAATATAAAACTTCAAATTAAAGTTAAAACTAATATTTTCTCTTCTCTCTCTTCCATGTCGACGCAGGTCTTAAATTATGGCAATAATTGCGTTTTAGAGTTCAAGTTCATTTTTCTCTCTGTATTTTATGAACATATTTTGATAACAAATACAAGCTGACTCTTTTTCTTAAATGTATTTCTTTGTGACAGCAGGACAAGAGTGACAGGACAACAGTAGCAATTGTCACCACAAACTGTCAGTTTGCAGAAATATGTCCAGTGTGAAAAGATACTTTGACAATCAGAGAAAACTAGCAACAAAAAGTTACCAGGATGGAGGAATGAGACCTTGCTGACCTCCACTTGAGCAAAGAGAAATGTGATTTTCTAGATAAACCACTTTTTAATTCTGAAAAGTAGAGGCGGCAAATAAGGGAAAACATTAATTTGCAACATCTCTGGATCAGGGTGATCCAATCTGTGTTTAAGAATCCAGAGAATCAACAATGACACAGAACTTGAGCCACACTATTAACAATGAACACAAGGCGATCTGAGCTTGTGCAAAGTTTCTGATTTTACATCCAAGAGAGCAACATGTCACAGCAGTTTTCCCATCTTTATCAAACAGAAACATATAATTACATCCTGAGTATTAACTTCAACATTGTAGAGTTACAGTAACTGTACATCAGCATGACATCACAGATAAGGAAGTGTGATCAGTGCAGTGTTGCTGCAGGCTGTTGGAGACGTGCTGCATGTTCACTGGCACAGACCTTACTGTCCCAGGGCACAGGAGTGGCAGAGCCATAATGTTAAATATAATAACAGTAATTCTCTCAAGTAAAGCACCTCTTGAAATTAATGATACAGTTTGACATATGGACAAATCGACCTTTCAAATATTCTTCTCTTTGTACTAGATCAGAGTGTGTGAATGTAATTTCACTGGAAAACAAATGTCCAGATGCTGCACACACAGTATGGTTTTGTTATTACAGCGCCATCAAGTGATCGGTCCTGATATCCCAACATCTCAGGCTCATTCTGTTTATTCATGCGCCCTCTCAAACTGGTGAAACCGACAACAGGCTTCCATTACAGGTATTCTGAACTTACAGGATTTTGTTTATAATGTTCCTTTTAAAACATGTAATTTATAGTCTCATTCTCCATGCTGTACAGTGAGATATAACTAAGTAACCAAATACACAATCTACATTTTTTTTTTGTTTAGGATGTAATATCCAGTTTTAACATGTAAACTTTATGAACAGAAGCAGATGTTAATTTACATAATCCATGGTCACATAGGGGAGACAGGTCTAGACTATCACTTAGTAAACTATATTTGCAGAATCGCAATCGGACCTTGGAGTTTATTACGCACGGCGCGGTCAGGGAGATACTGTAAGAGAGAAAAGTAGAGGACAAAATGTATCCCTATTTTTTTCTCCGTTTACATAAATATGATTCTCTAAACACGCACACGATGATTCACAGATTCTGCATTGACGTGTGTAAAAGGTACATCCTGTCTTACAGAATGAGAAAAAACGCCTCGGGCAAAATTACTCCACAATGGCGTCTTTCATTAAAAGATCTGGGGCAGCCAGGAAATAGAACTGTTTCACGACAAAACCGACTTCCAAAAAAAAAATCTTCGTGAAAACGACAAACGCGGTTCGAGTAAGTTATGTGCAAGTTATTACAGCAACAGCGACACGGAGACGGCGATGTGTTGGGAGCTGAAACGCGCCAGGAGCGAATTCACACGGTGGATAACTAGAGTGTTTGCTCGACAACATCGCAGTCTAATCCGCTGATCGTTTAAACCAGATGTACCAAAGCCTCGTTTATTGTAGTCACGCGCATACATTTGTACAGTTACTAAGGAACAATAGCCAGGAAGTGGTTAAATATTTTTTAAGAACTGTACCGCTCGAATCGCTTGGCACATGCGTAAAAGCTGCTGCGCCTCAATGTCCCAGTCCATCCAGCCTAGGAAATAAACCAAATAAATCTCCGCTTACCTGATACATAGAGCAGCATAAAGTATCTTTTTGTGCACCTTTTCCCTCCGATTTGGCCCACGATCTGCTTCTCTTCCTACACCAGTGAGAAATGCAATAGCTTGGCTAAGGTAGACAGAACAAAATACAGAGAATACTTGCTCCAGGGCTCCGAAACCCCTCAAGGCAAAGATCAGGATACAATTAGCTCATGTCTCTGCCCCAGTCTAAACCAATCTGCAGAATAAAACTCCGAGCAAAGGAAGAGATCACAGCAGCAGTGCCTCAGTCTTTGTTGAGTTTATGTTTTTATAAAATCAAATAAAGAAATCTTTTTTTTTTTTTTTCAGAATTTACAACACCCTCACTCCTCCTGCCTCCAACTTGCCTTTTGCCTCCCTCTCGCAGAGAAGCTGATTTTAATCGTTATGATTAGTTTTGATGTAGCGTTCCCCCGGGCGATTTCTACAAATGGATGGAGTGTTTCTTTGCCAGGGAGGAAAAGCAGCAGATGATGATAATTATATAGATTGTTGGTCCTTTGATTTTTTTCCCCCCCAAACCTCTCAAACATCTAACCTCTGCTTCTTTAACACATGCCATGCACAATACATGTGCACCAGGCAACTTGTTGATCAACTTATTAAATTACTGGAATGTGGTTAATGAAATTCTCACTCTGCAGTTTGTCCTTTGTAATCTTTTCAGTCTCTTTCCTCCCTTTGGACAACCTCCAAATGACGTAGTTGTATAGCTTGCCTTGCCCCAATCAAGTCTGAATCAGTGCCCGAGGGTGATGTGCGAGCTCATTTCAAATGTTCAACCATGCATGATTTCAGGAAGATTGAGGCACTTCTGAGGCTTTTAGATTTACTTGGGGGATGCAGACAGTAAAGGAATTACATGTTATAAGTCATTCTTTTTGTAAAATCCCTCCATGTGAACATGCATAATTATTCTGTCTGAGTCAAGAGAGCTGTTTTGAGAACATCTGGACATAGAATTGACAGAGATTCTCAACACTTACCCTCACGCCATGCACAATAGAACAAGAAATACCCTCTCTTTCGCCCCCTACTGTTGAGAAAGGCAACTTTTGTGACAGCAGCCATGAAAGCAAATCAATTTAACCATGATATTGTAACAGTACCCAACATTAGAAGCAGAAAAAAACATGAGAAAAGTAGGAAAACATCCATTTGAAACAAATATTTATAAACAGACTTGGTATTTTAATGTTCATCCAGGGAGAAAACTAAATCCAAGTTTGCTCAGAAGTCCAATCAATAGTGGAATAAGAATGCCACGTCAAGGGGACTAGTGACTGATGGATGTTCTTGAAATGCAAGCGTACAAACAAAAGCATTTTACAATTATTTTCATCAAAAGAGTTCCCTCTGCAGAGCTTCTTTTGTAGATGATAAACAGAGTTTCTTTTGAGGATGAGCCAACTATCCATTGCCCATCCGATCCAAGGAGCATTAAACCTTACACTTTTTGACTGCAGTGTCCCACAGGAAAACAAACACAGGAATAAAGTGTTACGATGAAGTTATTTGCCCCCGAGGTTAGTGGCTGGCACACGATTCACCAAGCCTCAAGTATCGAGGCTATACACACACATACGCACACATTTTTATGCCATTAGCCTGACAAACTATAGTGAACAGAAACCACCCCAGGCCTTAAAATCCCATACGTTATCCATTTTCCACACAAATGGAGCCCATTCATAATGGGATCCTCGCACTTCAGTATTCAAAATATGCATCAGATGTTGTTGAGACTAACCAGTGGAGATCTTTGACTATGCACGGTGTTTGGTGCCAAAAAAGCAAAGCCATTGTTCTAATGCTGCTGTGGAAGGTTAGTATTTTCCTTGGATGTAGACCTAACTGCTACAGCAGCAATAGCAGGCGAGCACTGGCTGCACCATATTTTGGTGGACAAATTATACAGATTGGTTGCAGATGTGAGTTTGCCCCAAACAGAAACGACCTAGCCTAGATGACATCATAGAGTTATAAATGCATACACAGGAGAAAGGAGAGAGGAACCCTGGAAAACTCACTCTACTTGCTGGAATTTTGTCTGCAGTGACTGCAGTCATTTCACAAAAAAAGAACTAAGTGTAATTATTAGTTTGGTTATCAGTCCTTTCTGTCATCAAACTTGACTGTGTATATTTTGAAAGAAGAAATAACACATTATTGCTCTCACAAATTAAAAGTTTAATCCATGAGTAATAAAACATACCCTTTCTCGAATCCCCAAGTTTTTGGGCTACAGTCAAACTTGGTCTTGTATGCTTATGGTGGCCAATTTGAGCAAACTTTAAATAGACACTGACTTTATGACTTTATGACTTTTCTTTACTTGTACTCCTGTTACACTGCATCTATGATTTAACATTATCCTGTAATGCTGCTGTATAGAAAAAGTTACATAATGTCACTTAAAAGAATTTTTAAACACTGAAAGGAAGGCTCTGTTTTATCATGACTAACTTAATAATAACATAGTCCAGACTTTACAGTGCTGCCAGTTAGGAACAAAGATACTGCTTTGCTCCAAACACCTTTATGACCTTCATTTCTAGTGTCAGATAATACTGAAGTGGCTTGACAGTGTGAATAGTGATGACTACACATCGCATCAAACCTCCGACCATAACAACTACTGCTTTACATTGGCTTACCTACTCTTTGCAAGCTAGTATGGACTAAGAGAGATGTTGGTTTAGCCTCAGACCATATTAATAACTGCAGCAATACTCGCCACACCCCTCTAATGGCCCGTGGTTATGTAAGGGAGTGGGATGGATAAGGGAAAGTGCTGAAGCCGCTCCAGAGCCTGACTCAGTCTGCCCTGCAGGGTTGCACAGTTTTAGGCCAGAACTGTTCATCAAATATTATCTTTGGCACAATGAAATTCAGCTTTGGAGAATGTCTCCCTTGCTACAATGTAGTCCAAGTTATGCCATCAGGTATAGCACTGGAAGGCAAAACATCAACTATGGTAATTATATGACAGAGGAGCTCTTTTGTTCAGTCAGTCATAGCAAACAGTAAAGAGAATCAACAAGCCAGTGCACTATAGTGTATCTTTGTTCATTCACTCCTCCAGAAACTTGTAATATGCAAACTATGTGAAGTTTGCATGTGTATGTCTCAGTTTCACCAGTACAGCAGGGTTATTCCAGTCAATAAAGCAAGCAAGGTACACATGACAGAGTCTAGTCTGCTCATGAAACAGTTTCAGCTCGCTATTTGACAAAAGTGATAGAAAATCATGTTTTACATTGACAAGTCAATTTTTCTGTAAAAAATGAGAATCCCTATTGTGTGGGATCACTTGGGTTCCCACTCGTTGGTCCCAAATCCACCCATCCCACCCACAGTGGACAGAGGAGTCAGTGACACTACTATGAGGGGAAGAGAGACAAGAGGAGGGGGGGTGCTTGGGTAATGCTGGGAGGCTCTAATAAAATGTAATCCTATTATATGGTTCCCACTAGAGGGCAACAATAATAAAGGTTTCCCTAATAACACGAGCAGACCAAACCCAAATGGAAAACAGCTCCTCCGGTCAAGTCCCACACTTGTACATATATCCTCTCATTAACCCAATTGCTGTTGGGCCACATTACACCGACAGGCCTTCGAGATTTAGTCGTGATGGCGAGGCAAGAGTTAAGTCAAACAAATGTGTTTCATCAAACTGCAGTTTGGGCTGCTCTGCATAAAGGAATTGAAGGGGGAAGGAGGAGGAGTGAGGGAATGTGTGCGGGTGGGAAGTTAGAAGCAGACCCCGAGGAAACCAATCAGAACTTCTCCACCCTCCCTTCCTGTGTCAAAGCCACCGGGGTCTCAGGTGTGCGTTACATGAGCTAATACCTCACAAACTTGATTGTTTGTGTTAGAGTAATCAGACTTTTGTAAATTACCATTTTGGAAATGATAGTCCAATCATTGGTAAACAAAATCACAATATAGTAGAGGAACACCACATACTAGAAATCACATGATAAGACTTGATAGCTTAGTAAACCTCCAAATGATTATGAAGTTTAATTCTTCCTCGTGGGCCCAATAAAATGAAATATTCCTTGGTAGTAAAAGTTACAAAAAGCTGGATTTTCATCGGATCAGGTTCTTTACAAACAAATATTTTGCACAAGAGCAATGAAAGTGACTTTCTTTGACTAATGTTAATGAGAAATGGCAACTGCTCTGCTGGAAAGAGACGTAAAAGCAAACTCATATTTATATGATTTGATAATGTAATGAATGAGTTATTACGCTTCCTAGCTATCTCACATAAATTCGGTGAAATATTTATCATAAGTGACAAGGTGAGTAAGAATATCAATCATATTCTCAAGACAGCTTGAGTTATTAAGTGAGCCAATGTAACAGTATTACAAAACCCAGAATAACAAAGTTATTTATCTCTCTCTCCGCATGTGTGTATGTGTGCATACGTGGAGTTGTGTGTATGTGTGTGTGAGAGCGTGTGTTTATGTGTCTGTCAGCATCAGACAGAGAGAGAGAGTGTCGCATGCCTTCCTGTTCCTGTACCACCCTCCAACCCCAGAGCCGCAGACTCAAGGCAGTTTCCAGAATCAAACAATTTCACGCAGCTACTGGAGGAGGAAATGAACTGAGCCCAGAGCAATAATAAAATTATACAAATGTTATTACAGACTCGCCTGCTACTGTCCTACTTTAATTCAAATTTGGGCACTCCAGGCGGTGCTGGTGGCAGAGACCTTCCTGAATAAATCAACATTAGCTTACGTCTAAATTATTAAGGAAGTGGGAGACTTTCTTGTTTATAGTATGAATTATTAAACAAGTGTTTAACGCTGTTTTTCTTCATGAATCCCCAAATATTAATTGCTAATGATCTTTAAGGTGTGTGTTTTATCTTTTGCCCCTTCTGTTGTGTGCTGGGAATTGCGCATCTGAATTTTCAAGTTGCAAGAAATCTGTCTGTTCTCAGTTAGATAAGCTTCAGATGCACTTTGAGATATACTTTTGCTGGCATCTGTATGTGCAAATGAATCTGCAGTTCTAACAATATCCCCATCATATAGCCATTGTTGGTATTTGCAATGAATGTGAATGTACATAAATGAATGTGTTATGGAGGCAGCCACTGTGAAGACTATCCGTGTCTGATGAACATCTTGCTGATAAGCCATTCAAGATGTTAACAAAGAGACAGCTGAAGAAGTGTTGGTCTGTTATTTGCTGTCACTTTTTATGAGCTTTTTCCTAATTGAGGTGTCTGTAGACGACTTTTGGAAGTTTGTTAACACAGAGAGAGAACAATCTTCTAATGAAATGTCAGGATTTGATCGACACTTCACAGCATCTCCTCATTTATGTATGTAAGAATTTCAAAATGTATCACAAGAAATCTCAACAATGTCTTGCTCTGTATGCACACCACATCACTTTTTAACATTCTTCTTTTTCCAATATTAAAGTTATAACAATACCAGATTCCAATCCAACAGGGTCAGCTCCCCTCACCTGTCCTTATATTTATTCTTCAGATGAACATGGGCTGATAAATCAAAACCAAGTGAGCCCACTCCCACTCATCTGTCCCAAGAGGAAATAGTCAATGCATGAAACATCAGATTTATGTACTCATTTATTTGGGCAATAAAGATGATTAAGGGGAACTGGGAAGGTGCTGGCCTCGAGCCCCTGAAACCTTAAGGGATACAGGCAGAATGCCTGCAGGTAAAGTATAGCGATGCTGAGAGAATCACTGCTGCCCATTTTTAACTCCAGTAGGCCTTGAAGAACTCCATTTGTTAACATCAACAATCTCACAGTACTAGTTTTAAGTCTATGACTGTCTACAACTTTTTAATACAGAAACATTTTGGGAACACAGTTTGAGTAAAAGTACTTTCTCATCCTCTCATAAATTGTAAAAAGAAATGCTAACAATAAAAAGGTTGACAAAACTTTAGTGGAATTACTTCTGCAGTTATCAAACCTTGTATTCAAGAACTGGGTCCCTGTTGGCTATGCAACCCTTAATCCTCCTGTGTAGTTCTGAATTAATGGCCTGGACCAATTTCAAATGAAATGTAGCTCAGACTTATGAATAAAACTGACTTGTGTCTACCCACGTCTGCAGTGTAATCTGCACATCCAAGGCTCGTGGCTGCCCTCCCCTGGAGAAATCCAAACGGGAGCATTATTGCACAGTAGACGATAAGCACTGTGGCCAGTAGGTGATGCTGTTGTCACACATAAAAAAAGCACTTGGGAGACGGTGAAAAGGAGGCAAGTCAATTCATGTAGGAATAAAAACAATTTTGATTTAGTATCTGAATTACACTGGCATTCAAGCCTTGAAAACACAATATAGTTGCACTACGTGGACAACTTCAATTGATATAGCAGGGTCAGTGGGGCTGATCATTTCCTCTACAGGGAAAAAAAAGATGAAGAAAAAAAAAAGAAGATGAATTGCACCTGTTCCTTTAGCAAAGGAAATAAAGTGTAGACATAACAGATCACCTCTATTTTGTATCACAAAGTGGTATCATTTCCCGTGCTCTCTGCTGATGGAATGAGATTACATGAAGCTATTCTCAGAGACTTAACTCACAGGGAACACACATCATGGACATTTATCTGGCCATGGGGAGACATAATCTAGAGGTAGATGAGCCAATCCATCATTGATCTGAACCTCCTTCTAGTAAAAACTAGTGCCTCAAGAACAAAGCCGTATAGGTATGGTCACTAGTTTTCTTATGAACGTGAGGAAGCTTAAGTGGATACGTGCAGGTATCCTGTTTGCTTGTTTGAAAACATCTATCGTGAATATATTAATAAAATAAAGAAAAAACATAAATAGGAGCTTGGATTTGAAAAAAAAAAACCTTTATTATTACAACAGTATTCTTACAGGAATACACATTGTACCACCTCGAGTTTGTGATGGTGTCACTCAGTCTATGTCACATTGTTGAGCCCAAGAGAAGAGCTGAGCAATATTTGAATACAAAAGTCATCAAGGCAGATTAGCCATCTTTTTCTTTTAGCAATAAATTAAATATATAAGTATGAAGGTACCACAAGTCACAAGATGAAAACAAAAATCAAATCTACCTCTAGAAAAGGAAAAAATGTAAAAACAGCACAATGTCACAATATTGTGAATAGAAAAAATAAAATTATATAGTTGAAGACATTATAAACATCCAAAAGTATATTGACCTTTACTAAGACACAGTGTTTTCATAGTAATAAATTGGTTGTTTCCCTGACTGATGCACTGAAAATAGAGAGCAGTGTAATACACCTCTGATAATACTTGTCAGAGCTGTCTTATGTTGCTTGGGACCTGTAATGTGCTTAATGATCACAAGGAGAATCTCACTTGTTATTACATATACAGCACATGGACCAAATGTGACACTAATCCAAAAATAACAAGGCTGCATTTTCCTCCTCACTTCTCCAATTCAGCGTGATGACCCTGCATAATTGGTTGACCCTATACATAGTTCCTTAACTCAATGTATTGCGGGGCTGTCATTCTACAGCGTGCAATGTATGCTGCATGCCAACACTGCTGCAAAATCGTTCGGAGCCTTAGGAATAGTATTGATAGGCTGTGGACGTTGACCATATTAGCTTTATGACAATGAAAGTAATTCAGCCCTGCAGTAAAGCCTCGTGGACAGAAATCATATTCTGCTTTGAGGATGAAGTATTTGAAAGGGGACAGGCTCAAGATGGATACTCCACAGTTTGATTGTCATTCTGCTCTACAGATTGGTCTCCATTTCCAGTGCACGTGATAGTCATACAGAGGACAGCACTTCTCCTGTCGAGTCCCGGAAAGGATCTTTTTTCTCAGATTTCTCCAGATCGACGGTGTGGATGGAACCCGGCTTGATGGCAATGTCCTCTGCCTCTACCTCCTTGTATTTCCCTGATGCATCCTTCTGAAGGACCTGTTTCAGCTTCTTCTTTAAGTCAGGGTCAGGGCAGTACAGGTACTCATACAGACCAGCAGCAAGGATGCCCCCCAGAATGGGTCCCACCCAGTACACCTATCAGAAACAGCAAGAGAAACATCTTAATCAGTCAGCTGGATAATCAGTGCATGGGGGAGATATTTTATTTCTGTCAACGCAATGCAGCATGGACACTCCAGCCAAAACTGTCAAACTCTCCTGCTTTATTAGGCTACAGATTGGGAAAAGAAGGTGAACCTTCATCAGAGGCAGGTTCTGCGGTGTCTGAGGCATCGAGCACCAAGAAAAGACACTTCCGAATATGATACCAGCCACGGTGAAAGTAACTGACAGTGTTATACCTAAGCACATCCCCAATATACACACTCACACACGTACACACACATATGACACCATCCTGTCTGCAAATAGCTCATTGGAAAGTATTGCCTGGATACAAAAAAATCAGAAGTAATGCTATTTTACACCTTGTTAAGTGACATCTCATTATGTAGCTGGAGGAGAAAATGCAGTAAAATTGCAACTCTTCAGCAATTCTTTTGTTGGATGAAATCATAAATTCCAGTGTCATGTGTAAAAGTTTTTAATAAGCTTCTAACCCACCTGAGTGTGTTTTGTTCTCTTCACATTTACTGATTGATAAAAGTAAAAAACTGATTTGTGGTTTTGTCATGAGGTCGCACCTGTCTTTACTGTCCTGTCAAAGTGCTGAAACTATGACCTTACCAGGTTTCAACATGCCATACAAGTAGAAGAGCTTGCCCTCTTCAGGACATTTAATTAGCTACAACAAGACATAAACATTTGAAATCATTCTGACATAGTCACACAACTTAACATTTGAACCATTAAGCTGATTTATTATACTAAAACTCTAAGCTTTCTAACTTATACAGACACAATCAAACTGGCCCACTGTCAGGAGTAAGTAAATGATATTTTGGCCAACTGTACAGTATCTCTTACCCAGTGGTACTCAAAGTTAAGTGTGACCATTGCAGGCCCGAAGGAACGAGCAGGATTCATACTGGCCCCTGTATATGGAATCTGGAAAACATATAAGAGCATTGATTTTAAATGATGAGTCTGAATGATAAAAAAAAGTATATATACAGTATATATATATATATATATATAGCTGTGTTTAGCATTGAAATACATTTCTTGGTACAATGCTGCTGTATTTTGATTTTCAGTATATATCTTACACTGCAGAATATATTTTATGCAAGTCATATTTGCTAAACAGACCTAGGGAGAAATCAGTTGAGCAGTATGAGAGATAACATCTATTTCCCTGTGCATTCATTTGCTCTGCAGGGTTCAGGGAGCCCCCAGAGATTGGTTGCCATGCGATGGCAGCCTCCAATGAAGATGTGCATGTGGGTGTGAATCAGTGAGAAGCATACAATATCACACATTGAAGAATAGATGCTTAGATGCACCTGCTCTTTTCAGTGTTGTTGAAACTTTCAGTGCATGCTAAAGAGGCTTGCACTTGGAACCAGTCTTGTTCTTGAATTCTTGAATGCAGGGTGATGAATTTAATATGATTTTGAGATGGAAATAGAGTCCCTGCCCTAAATATTCTCCTTGCCTTCTTGCCCTCACTGCCATTTCATATCTATCTCTTATCTAACATACTCACCGCAAATAAGTGGCCAATGGCTACAGCAAAACCGATGGCCAGGCCAGCAGAGCCACCTAGGTCTGTTCGTTTGGGATCACAGGTGGCAAACACGGTGAAGACGAGTTCAAATGTTATAATCAGCTCCACAAGCAAAGCGTGTCCTACTGAGATTTTGGAGTTCACCTTGGAAACAGACGATTTTTAATCACTAAACTGTAGGAAAATGTATCATATACACATGTAAAAATGAACATAGTTCAAGTTCTTACCATGGTCACACCGAGTGACCCCCTTAAAGCAGCAGGTGTTACTAGGTAGAGGATTCCAGCGCCTGTAATAGCTCCCAGGCACTGAGCCATCACATAGAACATTGCCTTTGCCAGGCTTAGTTTTCTAGTTATAACCATGGCTACAGTGACAGCCGGATTAATGTGTCCACCACCGATGTGGCCAAAACATTGCACCATGGTGGCAATGGTCAGGCCAAAGCAAAGGGAGATAAGGACTAGATCAGCTGGGGGAGGCTTCTCCTCCTCTGCAGCCCAGTTGATGGTGGAGCCAACACCGAGAAAAACAAAGATGAGAGTGGCCAGGTATTCTCCGGATACAGCCCTCCAGAAGTCCTTGGTCCAGATCCCTTTAAATGCCACCATTATGTTCTGACAGTTACACCAGGACAGAAACCTCCTGGCAAAAAGAATGATGAGCAAAATGATTAGCCTACTTATGTATTCCTGGGGTGTGCATGTGGCTGGAAATATACTGAACCCTATCAGGATAGCTGCCTCTGGGCACAATATTTATAACTCCACTAGGGATTTAAGTCAGTGACTTTCCATCACAAAATGCCATACAGAGCATTCTTTAAACACTGTGTATAGGGGCAAATTATCACACTTACAGTCAATAATACAACATTTAATTGCTTTCACTTAATGATCTTTAAGAAAAATGCATCTCTACTCTTGACTATTAATGCTAAGGAAAACATGATTTACATTAATTAAAACATTTGTAAGATACTGCACATTTAGAAAAAACATTGAAAGTGCATAATTTAACATCATTGCATTTTGTTCAACAAACCTCCAGGGCAACAAAGTTGCATTGGTAACTTCAGTCATTTCTTTTCCTAGATCAAAATACTAAGACTTACCGAATGCAATAACAAGTTCTCCCCCTCTCTGTCCCCATTGTGTGTGATGTGCTTTCATTCATAAGTCCTGGTGAGTTATTCAATCAGCAGAGACATCTCCCCTTTCATCACTTCTAAAAAGTTGAAATGGCTGTGACCTGCAGTACTTACAGGAAAGCAGCAGGCTGTGTGAGCTCAGTAGTGAAGAGAGCAGGTCTGTCAGACGAACATGGTCCACACATTGTGCCCCGGGATTGCATCCAGCAGCTTTATTAAGTTACTAACCGAGCATCACCTCACAGGAATAAAACAGCCTGCTCAGGGGGAGGAGTCAGGAGGTTTGCTTACTGTGCACACAGAAGCACTGTTGCACAAAGTGCGGCCACACTGTGACTTTGTCAGCCTCAGCATCTTAGTCATATTAGAGCTTTTAAAACACGCTGCAGTAAGCACAATATTTACAAAACCACCAGATATTCAGATATTTGGAAGAACTTTTAAGGAAGAACTTTGACTCAAACTCATCCACAAGAACTCTCAAAAGTAATAGTTTTAGAGGGAGACTGCACAGATGGCAATGATATTGTGATATCCTACAGCAGGAGATGTGACAAAATACACATTAGTGCATAACTCACACACACTGGTGATGTTGCTTATAATGCAGATGGGGTATTAAGTAAAAGATGCCAATTGTTTTGTCTCCTCATTGCTGAAAAAAGTTAAGGCTTGTTATTGTTATTGTGTAACCAGTAGGATCTGAGGGTTAACCTCAACAAGCGCCTGGTTTACCAAGCTACTGGTAAGAACATCAAAAGGTATCATGGGATGTGTAACAGCTCTGAAAACCATAAACCATTAAGTTCACCTCTCTTTTGAGAATGAGGCAAACACAAATCCGCATCTATATTTTATCTGGATCAGGAGCTTAAGTGTTTGCACATTGTTAGCAAACACACATGCACGTTGCTTTTCTAAATTTGTTCCATGATAAGCTTCCAGGAAGAACCGTGCCCTTTTTAGTATGAACGGAAAGATAAACACGTTACCTTCACGGTGATCAAACTTACAGTATCCTTGTTGGATGAATACAGAGATCACTGTAAGGAAAGACTCATGTGTTTTATTTATCAAAGACATAAGTGGTTAAAGGTGCAGTGCGTAGAATTTAGTGGCATCTAGCGGAACAAACTTGGCAGAAATGGAATATAATCATAAGTATGTTTTAATTAGTGTATAATCACTTAAAAATAAGAATTGTTGTGTTTTCGTTACCTTAGAATGAGCCCTTTATATCTACATAGGGAGCAGGTCCTCTTCCATGGAGCCCGCCATGTTGCACCGCCATGTTTCTACAGTAGCCCAGAATGGACAAACCAAACACTGGTGCTAGAGAGGGCCTTTTGCATTTTTTGGCCACATGGTGGTAGAGCAACAAGCTGTAAACACGATACTGACTTATTATCATCCTATAAAACTGATATAGTGAACATGTTAACGACCACTTGCTAACATTATTTACTCATCCAGAAGACAGGGAGTAACATTAGCCTTTATTTTCAGCCGTATCGCTGTCTACCTGGTGAGTGAAAGTGAGTTTCACAGCCACTATAGGTTATCCTACACAGTGGAAGGGGAGGGGTATTCCGTTTATTGCAATCTGCAACCTCACTGCTAGATGCCACTAAATTCTAGACACTGCACCTTTAAATAAAGAAAACACTACACCATAGCTCTCTATATAAATGTGCGTGGAGGCCTTACAGCAAGTATTACTTACAGTAATTGCTTAAATCACTGAACTAAATAATAATCTAAACATACATTATCCAGCCATTACTCAAGGGGTACTCAAGGCTCTTAGCTACTTCAGATCACTATAAAAAAACAGAAATAGAAATCTGTTGCTTATTTTTTGTCAGTTCAAGTACAAGAACCTTTCCAAGTATCTTTAAATCTAATGATTTAATCTACAGGAAATTATTGCAAACATGTGAAAAGCTATAAGCCTTGTAAGCAATACTCAGTGTTTTCATTGGTCGGAAATCCTCCCTGTAAAATAATAGTACGCTTACCTCCTTCTTGTGTCTGATCTAGAAAGAAAAACAAATGTTTGAAACTCCTTCAAAAAAGGAGGTACTGTATGTCATTACTCCTTTATTGGACACACTAAAACAACAAAGACCAACTTTTTACCAATTATGGATTACCCAGAAGTTTTTCAGGCAATTCTGCAATTCTTGAACAGTCTCCCAAAGCTGCTTCATTGTTAGCTACAACAAGTGATCAGTTAATACATTATTTAAATCTTTCTTCAAGTACCAGTCAAAAGTTTAGACACTTAATCATTCAAGTGCAAGATAAATATATTTGTTACATTTTGTAGTGAGGGAAAAAATTACAAGGTGAAAAATCCACTAAGCGACTTTGTTATGCTGCTGAAAAAATACTAAATTGTGTTTTTATATAAGATGGTCTAATAATGAAATTATTCAAAAGTTTGAGGAGTTGTATTTCATGGATCAATTTATGATGACTTGAAAACACAGACTAAACAATACCTGAAATAATAGAAACAGGACGTACCAGACACTGTGGACATGCTGATTTTTTAAATTTGTTTTGGTTATTTTCCTTGTCACGATAAACTTTATGACACACAAGGTTATCATCAGCAGACTTTTTGCTAATGTTGTGGGTGTCCAAAAGTGAGATTAGAGCCACAGTGGTCTGTTGTGCTTTCTTTTTCTCTTACATTACACAATATTTTTAGGACTCTGTCGTTTTGTTAGACATGTGGTCAGAGCCCCAATCACACAGAGCTTTCCTCGAGAACTAGACAGAAAAATAGAAAGGTTACCTTCCATTCCATTACTAATCAAAATGAATGTGCAATCAGAATAAAAATGCTTCCACAATCCATTCAACAGTTAAACACATCTTGGCAATCATAATACAATAATGTACTATATGCTCTTTCTGCACATGCTGACCCATGTGACATTTAATAACTACGAAGATAATGGCAGGGGTGGCCGATCTTCTCCTGTTTAATAAATGCTGGAATAATAAAACTGGTTCACTAGTAGAAATGTATTAAACTAGAAATATTCCCGAGCAGCCATCATACTGTAGCTCAGTCTTTCTCAAAAGTGTGCTGGGGATGGAGTGGTGGATTTAGACTTGCAGAGCCTTTGTTGCTGAGCAAACAAGCCATTTTGGACAATATAATTATTTAGTGATCATCAACATTAGTGGAAGGAAAAAAAGGCTCATATAACTTTAGCCAAAATAGTTAAACTTTCATGCCTAATTCCAACCTGAACAATCCTAAAATTCAGCATAAAAATATCTTAAACTCTATCCTGATCTCACTTGTATAGTTGGTGCCAACAGGACTATGAAAATACATTGAAATTCCACAGTCAGTGACCCAGGCTGCACAAGTACAATGATCCACAAACACTGCACACATTAAAACTTATGGTAATTTTGTTTTGCCAAACTTAATGA
This sequence comes from Thunnus thynnus, assembly GCF_963924715.1. Taxonomy (NCBI): domain Eukaryota; kingdom Metazoa; phylum Chordata; class Actinopteri; order Scombriformes; family Scombridae; genus Thunnus; species Thunnus thynnus. The sequence continues at coordinate 17,105,454 of NC_089528.1, forward strand.
TGCATTCAATGACCATGTAAGTGACCTTGCTCTAAAAGGACATTCCCTTGGGTTTTCATACGTGTTAATATTTGTCTTAAAAATTCTTCATGCTCCTTTGGGCCAAGGCAATAGTTATGCTCACCATCAAGCACCAAGAAGGTCAAGAGGAAAGTGAAGGTGATTTTAGATGCTGAGATAAAATTGGGCTCACCGGACTGAAGAATATTTTACCAACACATCTTATCTTAGAAAATTAATATAAATGTGGTTTCCTTTTCTTTCTTTCTTTCTTTCTTTTGTTCTTTCTTTCTTTCTTTCTTTCTTTCTTTCTTTCTTTCTTTCTTTCTTTCTTTCCTTTATCTATGTTAATTTGACATTGAGTTACTCCAGTGTAAAGTCAGAAGTTGGATGCAATGACGTAAATAAAACACAGTGACTTACAATCATCCTCCATGTGAGTGCAAAAATATTCCACCCACACACACCCCACACACACACTCATACATCACACACCTACGCAATAAAACGCGCAAATTCTAAATTACATCTTTTAAGTGAATGGATAACTACTTTGTTGTGCTGCCAGACCGAAAGTTAGCTAATACTTGCCCTTTCCCCCAGATACTTCATCTGCTCTCCTTGGGTTGGGTATGAAGGTGGTAGACGTTAACTTCTAGAATTTCAACAGTCAGAGGTGCTGTGAGGATATCATGAATACATTCTGCAAACAACTGCACATCAACGTTAGAGGAACATGATCTACTCTGTGATACTATGTATTACAGGAGTAAAATATTTGAGTCGCTTAAAGAACAGTCTCAATTTGGGTGTTAAGCTATAGCACTCTGGAAGAGGAGGAAGATATATTGTCATCACTCGTCACTTTTTGCCTATGCCAACTTGTATCCTCTTACATGTCCAGTGCTGTCCAGTGCTTACCTCAAATAAATAAGACATGTTCAGTCATTCTCCTTCACTTTATTGGCAACTTAAAGGATATGGTTGGCAATTTCCTATATTTTTCTTATTGTTATCAAATCTCATGTGCAGAGCCAAACCAACAATGAATTGATCCAACTTTGAAGTATTTTATGTGTATCCAAACCTGATATATCGTATTCCTCTGTGCTGTAGACCTCTGTTGTTGTCCAACTATTAAAATCACATCAATGAGTCTCACTATTGCACTGGGAGACATATTCCTTCGCCACAAAGATTAGAGTCACAGTAGTTTGGTTAGAAACAACTCCAAAGACTAATAACAGTGATTATGTTTTCAGTCTTCAGTGAGTAGTTCCGTTTCAGGCATGCGTGGGAACGCGGTTCTGTTTACAGTGCTTTGCTGGCTTGTTGTGCTATATATCACAACCTCTTGACTTTGTGCTCCATTGTAAATTTCTCAAAGAACTTCAGTGCAATGTCAAGAGGTTGTGATATGTAGCACAACACACTGGCAAAGCTCTGTAAACGGAACCCAGTGTGACTCATTGATGGCTTTTTAATCGTTTTTGGACCACAACAGAGAAAAGGCACAGAGGAATAAGATATACAGTATCAGACTTTGTTAGACACACAATACATGTGAGTAGGATCCATTCATTGTTGGTTTTGCACATGGGATTTTGCCAGCCTTATCTTTCAAAAGAAAAAAAAAACACCATGGGCATCAGACAATCTCACCTTCACCTTGTATTCGCTATGCAATTAGATACAACTTGTACCATATGCATAATTTGACAATTATGCATGCAGTTTTATTTACAATGGTAAATATGGCCACTAGGCTTGCTCATTTTACATTGAAATTTAAATCTGCACACTATACAAACTTGAATATTAATGAGCTACATAAATCGTTAAAAACAGTTACTCTGTATCATGTGGATTTCTTTTCCTGGATCCCATTTCTGTAGCACCTCCAGGCATCACACACATCAGAGGAGTGCCTTCTTTACTAATTAATAGCTTGCCTTAATTCTTCAGATTTGCATGTGTTTAAATTACAGTTGAGTCAATTAATGTTTGTTGATATAGTATGAGTTCTGTTTGATTAGAGAACTGTCCTCCAGATTAAGTTGTTTAGTTCCGAGTGAAGTAATTTGTTTAAAGGGAATTGTTAATGTGCACTGAAAAGTAATTTGCTAATTTGGCACTGCTCACCTTTTTAGAAGGATTTGGGAAACTTATCAAACACTAACAATTATGGAAGACAGTTAATATGGCTACTGCTGTATAACATATCTTACATTTTTACAACCTAGACAGTTCAAGTATAGTGGGAAACATCAACTTCCTACTGTCCATCAATGCACATGTGCTTGTCACTCATGCACACACATAGCCCAGATTGTCAGTGACACTAATACTCAAGATAACAACCTTAAATATTCAGTTCCAGCTGTACCCAAGGGGGATTTACCAAAGGCAGCATAAGCAGGCTGTCTCTGGTAACAAACATGTTTTCCTTGCTGAGTAATACTGCCATGCTTCATTAGACACAAGCTACCGCCTTTGTTAGCTCTGCACCATGCCAAGTTTTCTACATGCCACAATGAAGCGAACCCCAACACTGTTATATAATCTATAGGCTTGACAGGGAGCCAAATCGGTGGCCTCTTCTTGAAAGACAGAAATTGTGAAAAGGGTTGATTCGTATTGAAGTAAATGATGCAAATGGGAACAATGTGCTTGTGACAACTTGTTTGACCTCTGACACAGACACAAAAACAGGCTCTTAACTGTAAGATCTGGTAATCATTCATTCATGCAAGATGCATGCGTGCATTCCTACAAGTCATGAGAAAATTTCCAGTAATAAAACTGCAATAAAGTGCTGTGCAAAGCACCTGTTCCTCTAGAATATTTAGTACATGATAGATGGATCTTTACCATACCTCTTTTAGAATATGTTAAACATATTCACCAGCAGAAAGCATTAAAAAATGACCATATTGTGATAAGTGTCCCTTATTTTTATATATCATGGTATCCTGGTCAATAATACCATCACAATACAAGTATATTTTACCAGCTGGATGCGTGTCAAACTCTTGGCAAGAAAGCGAATAAAACTGTGTCCTAAAATGTTGAACCACTCCTACAAGTTCTCAAGATATGTCCACTGTATTTCGTGTACTGTCTATGGATTTAATTTAAGCTACAATATCAATATCAGAGACAGAGGGCCATTCTGGTTAAAGGTAGGAAGTGTCAGCAAAAATTAATCATCCACGGAGGATCTTGCAGAGTTTTGTTGTAACTATTCCAGTCCAAAATGAATTTCCATTGAACTTTCTGAAAAACTGGAATGTAATTTATGACCTTTTGTGGTTGTATGCCTGTGCGTGCATTTTTTGGTGATTGAAGAAAATGGAGCAAAGCTTGCTTTTCAGTTCAAGCAGAAGACGTGAGTCTTGCTGCTGCTCGACACAGACTCAACTCACTGCAGCATATATTCAATGTACTGTACCCTTTGAGATAAAATATGTTTTTAAGCTGCTAGTTCGCTTCTTATTCTTTTGCTTACAGCTACAGTGCTCACTGCAAGCATCACCGCATCATCACTGCTCCTGCCCCCACAGTATAGTATTTAATCAACTGCCACCTCTAGGCTCTGATTCTAGTTGCCCTGTGGGTAAAGACTTTGTTATAGTTGCTCCCAACATCCCTCTGTGCAGGCTTATGTGTACAGTATGCTGCAGGATGTAATGACGTCAGAGTCTAAATGCTAAACATTAACTGCATATCCTCAGTTTTCACATATCAATAAAACTTTCCCCATGGGTCAGCTGATCAAAATGTAATTAGTTCCATTAGCTGTCAAAATCCTGTGGTCTGATAAACACACACAAATACACCAACCCTCTCTTTCATTCACTCTCTCTCTCTGTTTCTCTCTGTCTGTCTCTCAGAAGCACTCAAGACCTTGAGATTATAGGGCTGTTGGACAAAAACAACTTGACAAGATCCCAATGTTTTCTGCTGCGGGGAGAGGGCACATTCCATGTAAGCTTCATTACTCCTATTCAATCATCCAGGGACTATACTCAGATTTTCTACTTGGGCTAACTTGAGCAAAAGGCATCATTGTTGTGGTAGAAATGTACAGCTACAATCCAATGCATCTTTTTTTAAAATTTCAGTCATGTTTATTGCCTTAAAATGTTTACTGGTTTTAGAACGTACCTAAATATCTCAAAAAAAACAACAATAACAACAAAAAAAGTTGCTCCAAGAGTTAAATTATCTTGCCATTCACCAGTCACTTAAGACTTTGTGGAAGAGGAACAGTGAGACCATTGTGTCCTTTAATTGTGGCAGCTACCATAGGGTTGGGGAGGCTCAGCCTAATTTGTGGATCAGCAAAATGCTAACTTAAAGGATAAGTTCACAGCATTTCAAGTCTGTCCAGAAACAACAGTCAGGTGCCCAAATGAACACTGACACATGTTTTACTGGCTGTAATCATTCCTCTTGTTCATACTGGCCATTAAGAGATCCCTTCTCTTACAATATAGGTGATGGAGGACAAAATCCACAGCCCTCCTTCCTTGCAAAATAATATTTTAAAGTTTATATGAAGCTAATATAAGACTTCAGTCATGTAAATTAGTCAAATCAAGTCGATATCTTTAAAAGTGAAAGTCTTCTTAGTTCCAAATCCCCTCTTTTTGTTACTATCCTTCCACTGCAGCTGAATAGGAAAACACTGCCCATCGAGACAAAAGGGGACGATTTTTTACTAATCTAATATCCTACAGTTACATGTAGAACAGATAATTATTGTCTTCTGTCCAGCAGCTTATTGGATTGTAGCTTTACAGTCTTCACCATGTTCCAGCAGGACAGGAAATGTTTTAGCTTGATACAAAATTACAGAAAATGTCCCTATGGAATTTCACTCAGAGACAATTTTAGGAACTGTAGGGGTGATTTTGGTACATAAAAGAAACAAAAACAAAAACAATGTCATGTAAGAAGACTGAAATTCAATATATCAAATATTTTTTGTATTCTAAGTTATGGTACTTGACAGATCACCTGGCCTGAATAACACTCCACACTCACATCATGTGACAATGCCTTATGAGGGGCCTTCATGAGAAAATCGCATCATCTTCAATATATGTTATCGTCACCCGCTGGGGATTTAATGTAAAGACCGTTTTCTCTCTCTCTCACTCAATTCCGTTCACTTCAAAGAGACTTGGTGGCTTGATAAGAATTTTCCATTGCTAATACTGTTATAGAGAAACAGAAAAAATATAAAATAAATGCACATAAACATTTAGACAACAAATGAAAGGCTCCAAATATGAGTGAATCATCAGCAGAGATCTAAACGCTCAACACACTACAACATTTCCGTGTGATCACTCAGTTGGAAAATAGCAAACAAGCAACCCAACTCTCTAACACACATGCACACATACACACACACACACAAACACACTGAGTTTTAACCTTGTGTTGCGTATTTCACAAAATGTGACAAACACGCATAGTGGCAGTCTAAGTTTTTATACCCTGTCAGACAGACTTGCAGAGTAGAGTCATTTTAAACTGAAGGATGACCTGTCTACCTCAGTATGTCATGTCTTCATTCCAGTCCACTTGTGAACTGAGAGTGCCATTTGCCCCTCTCTTCTTGGAAAAGCCAGTCTCACTAAGCATGTCCCTGTTCTCTCAAGATCAGTTTGTGATCTACCACCCAGTGAGTAAAGATCATAAATATCTTGCTTTCACAGCAACTAAGTACTGCTGAGTGATTTTGTCTGTCTCTCTCTTTTTGATTTCAGCAGAGGGCAAGCACATTAGAGAGGAACAAATTGTTCTGTGTTGTGGGAGGGCCAGTGTGAATAAACACTGATACTGTTTTCAGAGATTTCAGACAGTATCCAAAGACATTCTTGTAAACAATCTCATAGAACATCCCACCAAGGAATTTGAGCTTCTAACCTTCCAGTTTGACACTTAATGACTGATGTGTGTTTCTAAAATACTACAAGTCACAGCTGTAAAGCCATGTTACACCTAAGCAACAACTGACCAATTTGACTTTGTGGAGTGTGTTGCAGGGAGGCACAGTTGATTGGCTTTCTTAAATTTCCCATGATTTTTTCTTGTAAGTAGATTTATATATATATAAAGAAAATCACCACAGAAGCTGTATATGCAGTAAAATGATATAAAACCCGATTTGATAGATCATACATGAAATGGAACTATTCTAATGTCTGTGACTGTGCTATAATGTTTATCACTGGTCTTACTGGTGGGTCAAGCAGGGTCAAAGAGGTTATGAACTAGAAGTCAGCAACAACCTCTCCTCTTTGAGGGTGATTTTTTGCCTGTTAGGCCAAGCAGGGATGCAGAGCACCCACTGAGTGAACGCTGCTACACAGTCTCAGCCTTTATTACAAGGCAGCCTCAAGGCCAAGTGCATTTTGAAATCCATGTGAAGCACAGAGAAAATAAAAAGGCACTTTTGAAGCTACACTTATTTATTTATTTATTTCGGGACCATAAGGTTTTAAATTAGACATTAAGAAAGTGTAAGTAAAATACATTTAAAAAACACACAAGAAGAAGGTTTTTCTAGGGGGGAGCACTCCACTGTGGATTTGGAAGCAGCAGACACTCCCGAAGGTTCTTCTGATTTGTGGATATGCTAATCCAGTGTCATAGATTTTCTTGATTTTACAGTATACAGTGCATCATAATATTTTACAAAAGGTACTCAATTTGTAGTGGTCATTATTAAAACGCATAACTATAATAAAATCCTGCAGCAGACAGCTGTTGTTAGAAAAAAAGCGCTGGTAACCCAATTGTATAGTTTACTAAACAACAGACAATGTTAGTGACATGCTGGTGAAGTATTGGAGAGTTGGTGGAGACCGGACCAAAGCTAAAGGGAGTGGATATTAAACATTCACTCAAGAGGTAGACAGAGATAAAGCTGCAAATAAATGCTAATGTTGCTGCCTGTCTGCTGGATGAGTAAATAATGTAAGCAAATGGTTGCTTATATGTTCACTATATCAATTTTACAGGGTGATAATAAGTCAGTATCATGTTTACAACTTGTTGCATTACTACCATGTGGCAAAAAAATAAATGTATGCAAGTTTAAAGTTATGGTGTGCAGGATTTAGTGGCATCTAGTGGTGAGGTTGCAGACTGCAACAAACTGAATACCCCTGCCCCCCTCCCCTTCCAAGCATGCAGGAGAACCCATGGTGGCTGCAAAACTCACAAAAAATGATGCAAAAGACCCTCTCTAGAGCCAGTGTTTGGTTTGTCCGTTCTGGGCTACCGTAGAAACATGGCAGTGCAATATGGCAGGCTCCGCAGAGGAGGACCCGCTCCCTATGTAGATATAAAGGGCTCATTCTAAGGTAACGAAAATGCAACTATTCTTATTTTGAGGTGATTATATACTAATTAAAACATACTTATGAATATTATATCCCATTTCTTTCAAGTCCGTTCCTCTACATGCCACTAAATTCTACACACTGCACCTTTAACAGAATTAGCCTTTAATATATGCATGACTCTGATACTGCTCCATCACTGTCATTACCTCTATTACCCTTAACTAGAACCATTTTTGCAACCGCAGCACTAGGACTGTGAAAACAGCACCCAAAGGAGTTGTTGCCAAGCATTTTTACTACACGTTGTCATACATAGATGGAATAGCATGTGTTAGGCCAACACCAGAGACACTTAAAAAGCTGCCCATCATAACTTCAACCATAGACAAATAGATGGTGTAGATAAATGTCTGAATGTTGTTGGTTGTTACTGGTGTTTGGCTGTTATACTTGTCAAGCAATGCTAAAGGAAAACCACAGTGTACACAAGCTCTAAAAACAACCGTGAATGTGTCATTCTGACACATGTAGACAGAATGAACACAGTCTTTCTCATTACCAAGACTTCATGGAGACAAGCTGTCAGGTTGAAACCCACAGGAGCCTACTGCAGATGCTGCAAACCATCAGCCTCAACTCCCCAAGCGAAGGAAATAGGATGTCTGCTAGCATCAGCATTAGAGGGAAAAGAAAATATTTACAGTGAAAGCATTCAAACTGAATTTTTGATTATAAATCAATTCTTCCACAAGGTGTAAGTCCATTGGGTTCAGTTTGAGTTTACAATCCGCTGTCAACGCTGCCAGTGGAGAAATTTAACTATCTCAACTGATATGGCGGAGCAAAATATCTTGATGTCTCAATAGATAACCATTAGTTTCCATTGCCACTGTTCATCACGGCGAGGAAAAAAAATATTGATGCAACACTTATTGTAGAATTGGAGTGAGAGAGAGAGAAAAATCCAAAACTGCTATATTGACCAAAGTGATCAATACACTATTGCTGTATTATGAGCTATAGAGCTTGCTTCACCGTGAATATTGATCCAGATGTTGAGATGCTCTTGTTTAGGCCATGGTCAGCCAATGAATCAAATAGAAATCACTGTACATGATGTGCAAATGTGACAATACGAAAACAAGAGTTGTGTGGTTGAATCAATATGATGATCATTCAGAAGCATTAATCACAATAAATCATATAAAAATCAACGGTTCTGATGTCAGCTGATTAGATATTTTTATTTATATTATAGTATATTCATACTTCATTACATACCTCATTCATATTTTACACACTGTACAGTATAGCATTACTTAGAAGAGTTAAGGGGCAATAGTGAATGAAAACAAGTAGTTTATCAAATTAATATACATAAAGTGCTCCTTTTTACATACAGTGCAAAATATCTATAAGGCATCGAAGCCTTATCATTTACACCAGAAGTGTTGAGAGGTAGCTCTCTGCCAATGGCCCTAATACATCCTTTATTCCTCTGCCTTCACAGAATTTGAGTCTGAAATGTCACACTAGCTCTCACATTACCAATAAGGCCAGCAGACAGAGGAAACGCCAAACACCCTTTGGTTTCATCCACACTCTCTGTCACTGGGGTAAAGGGAACCCCTTTACAAAATATCAACATCTTGGCTGAAAGCAGAATCAAAAAATCCCATGGACAAGAGCACCATTCTATGATGCTGTCGATTGATTTCGGTTATGTCTTGTATGAGTTTCCAAACACGGACGAATCCCAAGAAAAAAAGTATGTAAAATAAAATGAGATGAGGCACTTTTAACACAGAAAGAGGGGTTTTCAAGCAAATTGCAAAGATGAATATGAGCAGAGTCTGTAGGAAAATAAGGACATCTGATACATATTTGTGACTTTAGGTGGTGTGTTTTTAGTGATAGAGGCTTCTGTCTCCTTTTGCATTAAAATACAAAATGCAGACTGAGTCCCCATAGCATAAGTTCTTCTTCTCATCAGTTCAATGAAATATTTTGACTCACTATATGTATTATTCATTGATTTGGCCCTTTTTCAGTGTACTTCCACTAATAAATTAGCCTCTGCAGGAGGAGAGCCTCACTGCCAAGCACGTCCCTTCCATGTTTATCCATCCACTCTTAAATGGACAGTCACTCACCACCTCGATCCTGGTAACATTTTATTCCTCTTCATTTTCCAAAAATAGACTGACATTGGAGTTGGGCCGACGGAGAGACACATATCACTTGCTCATTTCATCTATCACCTTGTGGACAGAATGAAGAGCCGCCTGGTGGCCTAAAAGAGCAGCAAGGCGAGGGACAGATAAGAGGCTTTTGCATGGACTTTCCCACGACGGGCTCTAGACAATCAAGCCATTGATGAAACACCAAAGACAAACCAGGTTTTTTTTTAAAATAAGAGAATTTGTGACACAAATCAGTTTGTTAGAGGGGCATTCCACTGATTTTATACACAAAGATCTGTTTACTCATCATGAGCAGAGCTACTCAGACTGTGGAAACAGTTGCATAAAGTCCTCTGTGGCTCCAGAGGCATCTCTGAAAAGTCTGATAAAATAATCCTGATGATTGAGTTGCATGATGGGTAGTGTAGGATCCAGTGGTTTCATAATCTGAGCCATACTTGGGACTACCTCTCAAATGTCAGTTTTGACCATTTAAAATAAAGTGTTACATTGCGTTATACATTTGTTTACTGCAAAAAGTACGCCAGCAAAATGAAACAGGCTTACTATCTAAAAGCATGTCAGAATCCATCTGTCATCTCATTCTTCATTTCCACCTCACTACTGTATATCACATTCAGCACACTCTAGAAAACCAGTGGTGGTCGACATTATGTGTGAGGTGCACAGATCACACATAGTGCAGCATATCTCACTATGTGTTCTTTTTTAAATAAATACCTCTTTAGTATGCAACGCTTCTGTGCATATCCATCCCCAGGTCAGGAAACAGAAGCCCCACTTCCAGAAAAACAAGCCTTGCAAAACATTATAGTGTAGTGCTTATTATATCATATGTGTTATTGTTTTCCTGGATGATATTATTTCAATAAGTGAAAGGCTTCTAGACATGTCAAGAAGAATTAATAAATGCAGAATATATAGTGACTTAATCATCATGATAGAGGGAAAAAAAATGTATTCAACATGATACATAATAAGCAGTTTTGGAATTATTGTTTTTATACATTATGATTACCTTATAGTCATAGGCTATATCATGAGGTTTTTTGTATTTGATGAAAAGAGTGTAAAATGTACATACACTGTCAATGTAAATAGAATAATGGTTCAAATGTTCAAATGATAATATAAAGCCATTTAATTAGTTATCATTTACATATTTGAGTATTTTCCCTCTTCCACATTACACAAAGCCTGCTGGTCTTTTTACAAAAATGATGTAGGTGCTTTGTGGAGCCTCAGGATGGTGCCAGTGTGCTTTGAAACACAGAGACCTTTGCTGTTGTACCAACAGATTCCACACACACCCACAGCTACACTCTGAGTGACAGTGGCATTATATAATGTTAACTTAATGGTGGATGTACTGTCACAGTATGAGCTCCCTGCCAACTTTCTAAAGCTATTCATATTTCTATCAGCCTATACCTCTATTAACAGGATGATGGCTTAGTAATGTATGTATATAAAATAACTACAGGGGCTATGCAGGTGTGTCGATATCTCGGCTTGTGCTATTTCAGACAACCACTGTCTGTACAAAAATAATGGCTTAATGCATAAAATATTGGCTCAAGAAGTATCATGGGTATGGATCGGTGTTGTAATATTATTAGTATAGACTTTGGCTGACTGTACATTCCTCTCCAAACCTTACATGTTAAAAAGTCAGCTCAGTGTTAATTTAAGAAGCTGTTGGTTTTGGACATTGATGGATAACTAACTGGAAAGGATTGAAATTCCATAAAGCATCTTTCCTTTTGCCATCCAGCTGCTACAATCAAGGCTTTGTTACTAGCCAAATAATATTACCTCTTGAGCACACCAGTACCATGCACCACACAGTTAGGCTACTATTTCTTCTAATATGCTTATTAGCTTTCTTGCCAAGATTTAGATAAGAAGATTGAAGCCTCTCTCATGTCTGTGTAGTGAATGTGAAGCTACCATAAGAAGCCAGTTAGCTTAGCTTAGCACAAAGACTGGAAGTGGGTGGAAATAGCTAGCCTGGCTCTATCAAAAGCTACCAAAATCCACCTATAATAACATGTTGAGGTGTTATAGGGTGTTATGTTCAGGACTGTTTCTTGGCCAGGTGCAGTAACTTCCTACCACATTGTGTTATGCTTTGGTTTTTGTACAGATTAAACAAACAAGATATAACATGTACATTATAGAGCTTTAGACGTGCTGCTAGGTGGATTTTGCAATGTTTAGACAGAGTCAGACAGGCTAACTGTTTTCCCTTCTTTGTGCTTCTTTGTACAGTCTTTGTGCTAAGCTAAAGTAACTGGCTGCTGGTGGTAGCTTCTATTTACTTTATAGACATGCGAGTGATATCAATATTATCATCTAACTCTCAGAAAAAAAGCAATAATAAGTATTTCTCAATATGTTGAACTATCCCTTTAACCGAATCTATACATTAGAGAAACTATCAGGTCCCTGAAAAAAATAATCATACTTGCTTGATGCTGGTAGAAATGGGTAAGCCTTAGAATCACAATTTCAGCTGTATTATCCTCAGTTTCATTGCACATGACTGGAGGACCTTCAGCATAGGCACCAGAAGACATTTTTAACCTCACCAGAAATTTCTGTATTTCAATGAAAGGTTTTTTTTTGTGTGTGTGTGTTTAATCATGTAGTGTAGTATATGGCTGCAGTAAGATGCCTCTTCTCTCCTTTATGCCTGAGTTCAAACTGCATAATTGGTAGCCTACAGTGAGTGTTTTGGAGCGCATGCATAGGAGGAATATTTCCCTATGGGGACATATAGTTGATGCAGAACAAAAATGACATTTTCTTCCCCACATGGTTCAACTGTTAAAGCACAGAAAAGAACTTTCTCTGCTGAGACAGCTCTCGCAGCACAGACCATAACACAAGAGGGTCTTCACACAGTTTTCACCAGCATAGACATATATACAATGTATTGTAGGCTACTCGGTGTGTGTTTGTTTATGGTCAAAAGTGAAAGCCAAAATATCCTCCAAATAACAGCATGGAGACACGCATCTGTGCCTGTTTTTTTTCAGCAAATTTCAATTTCTCCAGTGGCAGACTCCCCGATGAACTTTAGAGAAGATTGATATTTTAGGCTATGCTGTATGTGTTTGCATGCTGCTGAGAGTAGGAGGATGTTGAATTGTGAATTTTAAACAGTGAAACTGTAAAAATGTTGTGTTTTTGGAAAGAAGGGTGAAGGCAGTGGTGTTTAAAGAAAGGGGGACTGAGGAATTGTTCCCTTGTGTAAGTGAATGTGACAGCTTCTCACCCAGGAGAGCACTTGTACTGAGCACACACTAGAGGCCAGCAGGGCCACCTGTCACACAGATCTGTGACTAAAGAACTCTATTAGCGAACAAGCACCCCGGGGTAACACACACATACTGTACACATGCATGCATGTATGCACACATGCACACACATATTCATACACACACACACAAAAAAAAATCAATATTCGAATGAGTGAAAGAAGCTATAAATGTGAAGTGATTAGGTAAGAAGACAATAAATATGGAAAAGGATAAAGCAAGAGGAGATTGACAGCCCCATTCAATATTAATGCACATTTTAATGATCCCGTTCTCTAGATTATATCATTCTTGTCACTATGGTCTGCAACATCATTGCTCAAAAGAGCACATTTTCACTTTATATGATTTACAGTACACGGAGGTTGTGAACGCCGACGAAACAAAATTTTCCTCTTACTGTAATACATGTTAGGGGGTGCATGACCATGTTTCACTCTGTCAACACTCGACTTGGCATATGACAATTATCATGATGGATTTGCACTAAACCGTGTACATTGCCATGAATGCACAGTATATTTGAAAAGATAAGTGGGTCTTAGTGTTGAAATAAAAATGATCTATATCTCAAATGAATGTCGAGCGATGTGAAACCAAACACACACTGCAGGCTTGTATTGGCCTTTGCGCTTGCATGCATGCAACTTTTCCTTTCCATTTTATTGTCTAAAATAATTACCTGTCAAACACTGTTTATACATAATATAGGTTACTTAATACGCAGAGATACCCCTCTGGAATGGAATAGCCAGAGGAATTTTCCACACTGTCACTCTGTTGTGGTCAAAAAAAAGTAATCATATTTGACACTGCCGCATCCTCTGAAAAACTACGACAAGTTGGGCTGTCAGGGCTCTTTTGCTTGGATCTTGTCCTTGAAGCCTTTTGTCATTTTCAACTTCTTGCTTCCTCCCCCAGAGAGTGTAGTGGTGATGTTTGATTTTTAAATGGCTGCTGGAATAATATCCATGAAATCGGGGATGATCGTTGCTGTCTCTCAAACCACTACCTCCCCCATTACCTCCCTATTGCTGGCTCTCACGTGATGCTGTCTGGCTGATCCAAGGAGAGAAATTCATCGGAACAGGTGGAGCTGTGGACCATATCCCATTAGTGAGCCTGCCAAAGGCCGGTCCCTGTAGGAGTAAATCCTGCTCTTCATGCACCATAGGCACAAGCTACTGTATATAGACTCAAATATATGAGCTAAAACCTGCTTCTCTGGCAAAAATAGGGAGGGAATGATGAGCATATAGATCACAGCTTTCATTACTTTTAATAAATCTGTAAAATACATGATGTAAACCCCTTTTTTTCTGAGAGGAATGTACTTAGCCTGGAAACATTCAGAGAACAGTCATTTGCAATGAAAGTCAGTGGCTGAAAATGTACTGTAGGCTTGTTGATGTGTGTATTGTGGGTGCATGTGAAGGGCGGACATGGCTCTGACTTTGGCTTTGACTGGCTCGGCTGTTAGCCCCTGGCTTCATGACTCTTCCCACATGGCAACACATTATGGCAACACTCTCAATTCTATACATAGTACAAGGAATAATGTCAAAACAAATGAGAATCATGGTGTGCAGTGATCTGATAAACCAGTTTTCCATTTTTTTTTTCATGTTGCAAGAAAATGAAACGGACCACACTTCACACAGTAATAGAACTTACTAAAATATAACGCTAAGGATGGCATGTTTTTTCATGATGAGATATGTCCCGTATGAAATGTGTGAGTTAGATGATTAAAGGAAAGCCGAGGGAATAACTTGACGTGTTTGAAGACTACATTCACATTATCATGTAGAGTACACTGTCTACATGGATAATGAATCAGGTTGTGATATTAAACATTAAAGTTAAATATTTTAAATATATTGTGAAGAGGAGTTGTCATATTTTTTTTGTATCAACTCTCCTCTCAACTTTCTCAACATTTCTTATGTCTTCATTCTACCAGTGGAGGTATCAGATCAGCAAAATGCTCAAAAAATGTTCTTCTTTTTCATCGGAATGTGTTGTCACATGCATTACTTTAGTTTTATTTATCAGTGTATGTTTTTAGTGTAATGGCACCAGCTCTGGTTGTTGTTTCCAGTTGAAAAAATAAAAACCCACCCGACTGCATCCAAATGCACCCAAATGCAGAGTACCACATAGTTGTGTCAAGGCAGAACGGGCTACAATGTCAGACTAGCTTACATCACCATCTCACTATCTCACATTTCAGTCTACATCAACAAACTGAACTTGGTGATCTTTGTGCAATACTTGAACTTTTATAATTGATCTGACAGAGTGGCCTGTGGTCAAGTCATTGTGCTGAGACTCTGACTTTATGCTAGAATGTGTCTTATTTAAACTCAGATATTAATTATCAGGTCACACCTCTAATGTAAGGTATACAGCCACTATCATGAGGTAAAAGCTAAATTATAAATAATTATGCTTTGGTTGGTGAGACTTTGTATTAGTACAGCTAACCATTGGCTTTTTGGCATTTTTACCACTTTGCCAATCCACTGACTGCTATGGGGGTTTGATCTGTGAGCACTGTCTCTGGCCACAGTCATTCATGATGTGTGCCTGTGTTATGCTGGCTTGTTGTTGAGGGTGGAAGGAAAATATAATTCTGAGGGGGAAAAAATCCAATACCTGGATTTTGCCAGACTGATTTTCCTCACTATTCTGTCTGTGGTAGCTTTACATAGTTTACACCTGGGGAAATTCACAGTTTACATCTGTGGGAATGTGCATTTGTAGCATTGCACAGAGTATTTTTAGGTGAATTTTTGCTCTCTTTCCTCTTGGCTGTAGTAGCATGTAGTACCTAAACTCCCTCTTTCCTGAGGTAATTTGACAACTTGTTGAGAGATAGCAGAGTGAGGAAAGAGGCAAAAGGATCACGGATGAAGCAAACAGACTGCCATGGCACATAATGGTTAGAGAAGAGGATCCTGTCTCCTCAGGAAAACAATATCAGAGAGCCTCAGCACATTCAGCACTGTGTCCTCCTGTTGGGTTGTGCACAGTGGATGCTGTTTATTTGGGTTAGCTAAGTGTCCCTTTTCTCTTATGTCAGTTTGCCACTGGCTGGAACTGAATGCTGTTGAAAGGCTATGAAAAATGTGTCCAAGTTAGACTCCTGGGTCCCATGCTGAGCTGGAAAGCTGTTTGAAGAAAAAGCAGTATAATTATCCTCATCAAGGGAAGAGCCTATTCTGTTAGTTCTGTTGTTTATAATCAAAAAAAGCCATCTCACTAAGCAGGCACCAATAATCCTTCTTCTTCCTGTTATGTCATCTTCTGCTTCTTTCTATCTTTATAAAGAGCTTCTCTCACCTTGTATTCATACATGTGCAGTTTGAGTTTTCCCCTCAGCCATAGCCACCACGTATATGATATTGTAATTGTAGCAATAATAACTACCTCAATTCACAAGTAATTGGGATAGAGTGTCCTTGAGCAACCAGCACTTATGAATTGAAAGTCTTGCATTACTCTCGTGGGAGTAGCTGTGACTAAGGATTCGGTTCAGGACGCTGAACGTAATGTGGAATGTCAGTATTATTATAAGAATGTTCCATCTCATTTTTCTTGACCTTTTGTTTGAATTTTCCCTCTGAGTGTGTTCTTAGCACAGCAAAATCAATATGTGCATCATGATGCTCTTTGTTTTACATGCATGTAACGTTGACCATTGGCAACAAATTGTGCTTAGCATAGTATGTACACAATTCAGTCATTTTTTTGACTTCTGCATGTGTTTTAATCACATAAAAGCTGATGTTTACCCCAGGCTGGGTAGTGAATGAATAAGACTTACAAAATGTTCAGCAACAACACCAAAACTACTTTAAAGTATGTATATTTTCTTAAATAGACATGAGCTCACTGTGCTCCAAGTGAAGGATGTCAAGGTACAAACTGTAACTTCTTGTTGGCCTGTATTTATTCAGTACCAGCGGGGCAAAAGCTACCATTGAATAATATGTCAATAGTTCATTTATTGCAGTAACTTTGAGGAAAACAGAATACTTTTCTTTATGAGATGTTGGTCATAATGTTCTAAGACCAATAAACAGATGTGAGGGTGTTATCATCTTTGGACTGTCACATTATTTAAAAAAGTTTGTATGAAATGATGTTGCAACAAAGTTGGAAGTTTCACAACTAAGTTGTGTTATAACATACTGGAAGAGAACCTTGGGTTGCTTGGACTAAGAAGTTGTTTTGAATATGTTTGTTCTTTTTTAAGAAATATGAAATAAGAAGAATTTGAAGGCGCAGAGCCTTGGAAATGTTTGTTGCGTTTATGTATAAACACTGATTTCACAAATCATTGACATTCACATGAAATGGCACTGGTACTGACAAATGTCTTGGTAAAGATTAAGTTTGAGTGGACGTCTATGGTGTTACCACATCTCACTGCTGGTTTCTGACACCTTCAAGATGTTGCTTCCTGGCCCAAGTACAGAGCTGCAACTGCACGTCAAAACTAAAACTAAGATACAGGTCAGCCCCGGTCTGTCATACACACCTCTGACTGACACCTTTATCTGCACAAAAAGAGTAAGAGAGATGTGCCTTACTTAACATGGTGCTCTCCTGACACTCTCTCCTTTTTCAGTTCTGACATACTGAACGATGGACAGTTCTGAAGGTGTAACGAAAGCTTCAGGGTGGCTAGTTTACCACCTGGATCCTCACCTCTCTCCTGACCATGACTGTCACCATGACCGGCCTATTAAAAATCAGAAGATGTACCCATTGCATGTAACTACTTTCAAACTCAAAATTGTAAGTATGTCCATCCCCATGTGACAGAATGTTTGGTTTTTTTTGTAGGTTTTTGCTACCCGACACTCAAGTGATCTAACGGCATTTATCCCTATGATTAGTATGACATAGTCCATGTTAACCCCACCCACAGGAAATTCAACTAAATTCCTCATAGATTAATAATGCTTCGGAAAACCTGCCTTTCTACATTATTTCTACATATCTATCTACATTATTTCTTTGTCTTATGAAAGTTTAACATACCCCTCTCTCAGACATGCATTAGTGGCTCATGTCTCTCATGCTCATTTTTCACTTTCAAGCAACCATATCCATGCACATTTTGTCCAGTACTGCTGTGACTTGAACATCATTAACATACATTTTGCATACCAAGTCTTTGTAGAATCTCTGGTGTTTGGGTTGTGAAGCTTTTTTCTGCAGTTAGATGAAAATAGTAAATTTGTAGCTCTTTTTAATGAGACAGTCATGCTGCTAACATGGACTTCTGTCGCAGGCAATACATAATTTACAAACATTTATTGCTCACCAGGATACAGTACCTTGCCACGCAGTTGCCTATGAGTTGAGCGACAGAAAGAACATTAGAACCCATTTTAATACAAGAAATGAAACCCACCGGGGTGAGATGTAAAGAGACATTAAATCAAATGGTTTTGAAGCATAAGGACGAGTAATGACTTCATTAAGGCAGCACTTAGCACTATATGTGTCCAATGCTGCATGGTGAAGAAGAAAGAAATGGTTATTTGTATAATGTAAAGATAAATCGTTCGGTAAAAAGTTGTACAGAGGGTATATTCCATTAAAACAGTTTGTTTTTGTTTTTCTTTCCTTATGTTATATATCTGCATACATTTGTTCACTTTCACTGTCCATCTGCGCAGTTATAACCTACTCTGCACCGCCTTAGGATGAAAATGTTCATTAAGACGTTGTCCGTCACAGTGATTGTCGATCCAAACTAAGGAATATCCCCGCCTCCCATTGGTGAGAGGAGTGAAATCAAAGCAATCTTCTTGGCTGCACTTAAGAGGATATATCTGCTATATATCTTTTTCGCAGGATGGATGATTTGGAACACTTGAAGGAAGAAGCTGGAGACTGTAATTTTTTTCCCATTTCCAGTTATATATGTGGTGTGCATCTCCAATACAGGTGTTAGTAAGTCCAGCATTTTGAAAGCAATTGTAAAATTTAAAACAAACTGCACTTAAAATGGCTACATATCATGTTCCTCAGTAATATGCCTACTGTACCTAGTGTATATTGATTAAATGCAATAGAGCAGAATTATATTATATATATTTTTTGGAAACACTGTGTTTGACTTTTTCAATAGAAACAAAACCTTGTATTGACACATTTAAATAAAAAATACAGTGAATCAATAAAAAAACCAATGTAACTAAAAAAGACATTACTAAACATGAAGAAGAAAGAAAAAAAAATCAGTGAGAGACATTTTGATGCAGTCTCATCCGAATGCAAACTCCACAGCCAGCACGGTCCAAGGCTGGAGCAGATCCTGGCAGAGCGCTCTGCAGGAGGGCATTGGATCCTGCCACTGTGGCTTGAAGTAGCTGTTAGATAGTGGCGATGAGGTGGTGGGGGGTTCTTCAAGATGAGCAGCAGAGAGAATACGAAAACAGATATATTATAAAAATCAAATGAGATGAATTCCTGAGTAAAAACTCAGTAGCTACTTGTTAGTTTTTGTAGGATGATGCACCACTTTACTTGTGGGTGCACAAAAGAGTAATTAATGTTTAAGTAATTAGTAATGAATGAGTTGTTACTGTTTTACCTTACTGTAGTTTAACCAAGTAATCATATAATATGATTTTGGTTTCTTATGATACAACAATATACAGCAAAGAATACAAGTCTGATCATCTACTCTAATATAAAACTATAAATCAAATTAGCTATATAGCTGAAGTCATTTGCAGTCTGAGGGTTTATACACATACATGCAATTTCCTCCTCTGCATGGTGAAAAAAGTGAAATAACAGGAAGCATTAACAACATAGCAATGAAGAAGCGCAAACACTTTTTTATTGTTTCTTCATTTTCACCAAATGATAGATTTAACGGTTCACTAAATGCAATGGACATCAGTCACAATGAATCTGATGTGCAGCTAGTCAGGGGGTGGCTCTACTTTTCATCTCGCATGAGGCACCAGGGCATCAAGGTGTAAGATGGACTAGCTGTGCTTATTGGGGAAGACAAGTCATGTTCACTTTAATTTTCCCAAGCCTTTGTCAAGATGCTAGGGTATGTTCAAAAGATTCTTTTTCTTTTCTTTTTTTTCCCTTCAATATAGAGAATAATTTATTTGGGCCTATTCAGGAAATCTGTTTGTCAACACAAGACTCAAAAGACGTATTCATAACCGAGATTGATGAGAGTCCTGTGTAATAAAAAAAATGCCAGTTATGCGGTTTTCTAAATTTCCTGTAACAATAAGCCTCTACTCATCATACCTGTCATTATCATATTCATAGAATAGCCTCCAGTGAGCTGTTAATAGTAGCATGATATCCAAGTATACCCAGTGGTGTTTCTGAAATCTGTTTTTTTTCATATGGTGAATGTGATCGAATACTCTGTGACTTCAAATTGCAATTGGAATTATAGAATAATATGTGAGTGAAGACCATTTATTGGGAGATATTTACAATTGTCAAATAGTTACCACACAAACCTCAGCTTTTTAAATACAGATCTTTGTGTTGATGAAAGCCGAAACAAACTGGCCAGCAAAAGCTACTTCACAGCCATATCAGCAAATGTTAGTACAACTGTGGCCAATTAATGGGCTTTGGACAAGAATTAAGTGGTTTAATTCCATTGCTATCAACGCCTACAAAAGCAAATAGTTCATCCTGTTGGAAATGTAATATGTGCAGTATATGGTATAAAATGTGTAAGATTTATACAGCAGCTTTAAGTACAATCTTTGCAATGGACTGCATCAGGATTTAATCACTATACAGAGGCACAGTCTCATCTTTATCTGTGCTTGACAGTCCTTGATGGACTTAGAACTGAATGGGTTTTCAATTCTGTCTGAATACACAAATGATTTTGTGGAATATTCATGCTCTAAACATTATTTTTCACCTCACGCCAAAGGTGATTTATTGGGTTGAGATCTGGGGACTGAGCTGGCAACGCTATAATATTTCTGGAACTGTCTTAAGATGATATGACACATTATCCTGCTGGAAGAATGAATCTAAAAAAAGAGTAGGCATGAGGACATGCAAAGAAGTATTTTGTCAGCAACGTTTAGGTACGCTGTCATTAAAATGATGCTCAGCTGGCACTAAAGGGCAAAATGTGCACCAAGATACACTATTAGTAGGAACCCGCACAGCCTCCATGCCGGATGGACCCATGGATTCAAGCAGTTTATGCTAATCGTCACTTTGCCATGACCGTGTTGCAACACAAACTTTGATCCCTTTGGACTAGGCAAAGCTTTCCTGCTGTTCAGTGGTGATGAGATCCGCACCACAGCTTCTATTCTTTTGTTTTAAGCTGACCGAGTGGAACCTGGCATGGTGTTTTGCTGTTGTAGTCCATCCATTTTAAGATTTCTGCTTGTTGTCTGATTTAAGATGCCCTCTTGCACACCACTGTGGTACTGAGATGTTACTTGCATTTTTGTGGGCCATCTGTCAGCTTAAGCAAATCTTGTTCTACTGTGACCTCTCCTGGCAACAAGACATTTTTGCCCACAAAACTGTCGCTTACTGGACCTTTTTTGTTTGTTTGTTCATATTTCTTTGCTCGTGGCACCATTCTGATTAAACTGAAGCCATTGTGAGTGAACCTCCCAGAATAGTGAATGTGTTTACGTTGCAATTAGCACATCTGGGATCAGACATCACACCGCATTCAAAGTTGCTTAGATCACATCCTGCCCATTCTACCATTTAGTCAAACAGTTCCTGAACCTCTCAACCCTGTTTGCATGCTTCATACTCATGCATTATTTATATACAGTATGACTCACTGTCTGGAGCAGCAAGCTGTTTGTGTAAATGAGGATGTGTATTTAATAAACTGGATAGCAAGCGTACTGTATATCCTTTCTGAAAACACAAGTTATAAAAAATCTAGTCACATTCAGTTTTAAAACGTTACCTTGGGCCTCCTACATTTTGAATGTTTAAAGTATCTTCTGAGCTTCTCTTGTAGTCCTTGATGTCTGAGGCGTCTAAAATTAAAAGCTGAATTGAATAGAATAAAAGAAGGAAAGTGAAAAAATATGAAAGAAGATTCCAAGTACTGGGAGCAAAAAAATAAGAAACTCACTGGAAAGGAAAAAATAATTCATATTATTTATATTTCCTCAAAATATCAAAACAATAAACATGAGGCTGGATTGCTTCCATCGGCTGTCAGAAGTTCAAAGGACAACAAGATTTTGAAATAAAGAGTGCCGCTACCTTGGAGTGAAGTGAACACCAGCCTACTGGGAACACTGACCGGTACACACTTTGGCTGATGTTGGCTACTTTAGCTAAATTGTGGTAAGGCAGGTATCATATTCAAGTAACATTATACTGAAATATTGCGACGATAGTCCAACTCAGCCAGGAAGAGCAGCAGATGAGTGAATTGTTAATCAGCTGTCAATCAACACCCACACTGCAGACATCAAAGCTTTTATAGATCTTCAAATCTTAATAATGGAACAATAATGACCATCAGCACATTTATTAGAGGGCTCAGATGTAGTGATTCAGGCCCTCGTACCATAATGACTTGTTGAAAAAATTATTGACCTGAGAAGTTGATACTTTTTGAATGGGAGTCAGATGGAGTCAGGGATTATTTGGAGCCGGCATCTAGCGGCACTTTAAGGTACTTCCACATTGGTTTCAAGCAGTAGTTACCACTTGATTGTAACCAGCAAATTAATTGTTCTTTGCTGTAGCTAACATGGCTCTATGGATGGCAATGTTGGTTGGTCGGTCTGTTCAGTCCAGATTGAAGTATCTTAACACCTATTCAGTGGACATTCATGGTGCCTGTAGTATGAATCCTAAAGACTTCTCTTCTAGTGCCGCAATGTTGCCGTTTCTGGATTTGGATGAAATATCTAAATAAATATTGGCTGGATTGCCATTAAATTTGTTTTCGACATTCATGTCCCCGTCAGAATGAGTAACTGCTGATTTCCTGACTTTTCCTCTTGTGCCATCATTAGGTCAACTTTTTAATTTGTCCAGTACTTTGGTTCATGACCAAATAGAAGTACCCTGCTGCCTGTGTTTTGTTTTTATGTTAACCTTAACTTGTGGCATATTTTTTTATTGTATGTATGTTTTTATGGTCTTAATTTTAACTTTTAATCCTGTGAAGCACTTTGTGAATTTTATTTCTGTGAAAGGTGCTATACTAAATAAACTTTATTATTAAACTCTATTATTATTATTATTATTATTATTATTATTATTATTATTATTATTATTATTATTATTATTATTATTATTAAATACCTATAAAACTAATCAGCCTCAGCTGTATTGTGCTAATTATCAAATGTTAGTATGCCAATTAAAACATTAAAAACATTAATCCTGCCAACCATCAGCACATTAGCATTGTCATTGTGAACATGTTAGCATGTTTACATTTAGTAAACCTCATAGAGCTGCTAGCGTGGTTGCAATCTTGTTTCATTCCTTAAGAACACTAAGACATTTGAAAATAGAAATACCTGATAAGTCTGTGCCCACATGCTCACATCACTACATAAGCTTTTTTTGATACTGCTTAAATTTAGTGAATCCTCTTAGCACTATTTAACTATTTTAACATCCATGATAGGAATGATTTTTATCACCCTGGTGATAAACTCATACAGACAGTTTTGTAAGAGGGTTCAGTAAATGTTGTGGTCAACTTAAATTGGTCAGACATGCAGGAAAAAGACCAACTCCTATGTGGTGTCTGTTTCCTGATGTCAGGAGTGGGCCTTGAAACAGAAGCACGCTGACTCACCCACACCCAATGAATGCTGACATCAAAACCAACAGACAGAGGAAATAAACTGTGGCATTGAATCAACAAACAGCTGTCAGCCATCCCTGCGTAACATGACGGGCTCAGCCGTGGTGAGAACAACAGAGTATAAATGGGAAGGGACAGATGGACACGCTCCGTTTGGGTGACAGACTGCACAGCCCTGGGAAAGGTGTGGGACAGACAGCTTTTATAAAGAAATGTGTTTGACACAGTAGAAGCTTGCTGTAAAATCACATCAGGTTGCCTGAAGACGCTTTGTGACTCTGGTACTGGCAATTAAATATGAAAGTGTTCCAAACATATCCAAGCTGTGGAAATATCCACAAGTGATCTTTTTCTTTCTGTATGACATGGGACTAATGATCTAATTAGGCTTACTATATTAATCAAAGCCTCAATCAACCCTTGTTTATATTTCAAACTCTTCATCATCTTCAATGTCATCATAATAGATGCATTTCACTGCGAATTCTGAATGTGCACAATTAGAATGAGAACGTTTTCTCTCTGTGAACAGAGCATAATCAAACAGAATTGCACTGGTGAGGTTGTCACAAAAGATGCATGCCAGCAGTCCCCTGACAATGTAGCCACAGTGATTGCATGTTATCTCTATAATGATAACACAGCATATGCAATCTCCTGGCATCCCCTAGTGTATTCTTCATCACTTGCATATCTTGTAATTCAAATATTGTCACATCACAACACTGCTATTCATCTTTTTTTTGTCTTGTTTTTAATGTTAATGCAAAATT
This sequence comes from Thunnus thynnus, assembly GCF_963924715.1. Classification (NCBI taxonomy): domain Eukaryota; kingdom Metazoa; phylum Chordata; class Actinopteri; order Scombriformes; family Scombridae; genus Thunnus; species Thunnus thynnus. The sequence continues at coordinate 17,129,961 of NC_089528.1, forward strand.
TTGCTCAAAACTCTCTGGTGTCACTTGTTATTGATTATAGGGGGAGATATTGAAAAGCAGGTAATATTGCACTCCAGCGCTTTTGTGTTATCACCAAGATGGTTAAAATAATATCTTACCAACAGCATCACATACCGTCAAGCTGTAAGGGCAAGGCAGGACACAGACTACCTCCTCCTTTACATCTTTTGGGAATAGCAATATGTATTCTCTGTCTTCATCAGCACCATAGATCTTCTTGAATTTGACAACTCCACTCAATTGCCCTTGTCTAATGGCTTGTATTCTGGTATTGAAATGCAGAACAATATGCAGCTGGGGAAACAGATGCACACTGTCTAGCCAGGAAAATAATTTTAAATGAAATTATAAATTTTTTTAATAGCATTGCCACTCACACATCTCTGATACAGTATGAGTGATCTGGGATGAACTTTGATTGCGGAGCTGTCAGGAGCCGCAAGAGATATTTGTGTTGCTGTGAGTTCTTCCCTCAGTTTTGTAAACAAATGCGGGCCATAGACTCTCACAGAAGTATTTGATGTTCTGTGTAATGTTGGAGGAGCAATACAAAAACCGAACAGGCAAACATCTGAAAGATACTACCCACAAAAATACACAGTACATTCTCTGTGTCTTTGTTGTCGCTGTTATGTGAGATTAAAGGGAGGGTTATGGCAGATAATGTTTAAATTCCGTGTTGCTAAGTACAAAGGAAGAAACTGCAAAGATCATGCAGCTGTTCATACGAGACTGAAGAATTATATTGTGTATGGAAATGGATGTGTCAAACATGCATGAAAACATTGTTGAATCATTCTATAATGTATCCCAGAGGTGCAAAAGTGTTGCTTTCTGATATGATCAGACTGGAAAATGGTTCTGTTTTGCAGATGTATGTATTTTCCCCAATACATGTCTGCAGGAAAATGAAAATGCACTAGAAATTCAGGTGACATCAGGCTTCAGTTGTTTTTGTGATGAAGGCAGATGACTTTGATTGTAAAAAAGAACCGCCGAATATCCATGGGACCTACTGTACTGTTGCATGAGATGGATTCAGATCAATAGCTGCTTTTCCATGGATTTCTATGGATTCGTTTTGTGTCTAGTGTGAGCACTAATTAATGTGCCACTCTCCAAGCAGAGACACAGTGTTGACCTGATCCTGCTTATAGCGACACATTTCATTTGTCAGTGGCCACAGAGCTAAAAAATTTGCTTCAGATTTTTTTTGCTTACATGAGAGACACAGATACAATCGATGGTTTTGAATGCTGAGTATTATTCGCTCCACATTAAAATGGCAGTCTGATTCATTATTTATACAAAGCTGCCAGAGAACAGAAATAAACCTAGAATCTTTAAGGAAACGACTATTTCAAGGACCCCTGGTTCCTGATTTCTTAAACTTGTAATTTGTGCTATCAAAGCATGAATGTGAATATCTTTTGTGAAACATTTTCCCTGTACAGTGTCACACATTTACAAACACCAGCAAGGCTCCTAATGCCATTATTTTGGCAACATCTAATGGCCCATGAGCCCTGTAAAACTCAACTCATTGCCTGAATAACAAAAAAGAAATTTCAAACTGAGATTGATAACAACAGATATACATAAAAACATGACCAATTTTCTGCAAGTTTTTTGGTGGACCAATTTTATATGATGCACCTCTTTATTGCTGTTGGCTTGTGAATTTAATTATTTACAGTTTTGCTTTTCAGGCTACTTCAATTTTACATTACTGTGATATCCATCGAGTGATTTTACCCCCTCCTGGCTTTGCAGAACCTGTTTTATATGTATTGTGGTATAAGGTTTTTCTACTTCAACTTGTGTTTGAGATTATCAGACTTGCATCCCTTCTTGCTTATCTGTTTGGGATGAACTTTCTTTTTCCAAAGCTGTGATTTTATTTGTGGTTTCCATCGCTTTCCCCAAAATGTTGCATGTACTCTGCATACTTTCAAACTGTGGTGGATCTATTTCTTTTTCTCCTATTTCTTTTCTCCAAACATTGCACAGGATCGCAGATAAAGCTGTAAATATCAAACCAAACTTTCCACATTTCTGTTCCTTAAATATAAAACTAACAAGAAGGAACACACAGCATCTGCACTATATATTTATCAGTGCATGTTTGCACAGTATGTGTGTATAGGTAAAATCAGTTTTTAGAAATTCCTGACATGATGAAAGGCTGCATGATATTTTTCAGTATGACACTGACACCTCAATTGGTGGATGTTTGCTCTTAGTGGAGCTTAAAACTGAGTTTTACAACTAAACTACTCTAACTACTCTCTTAGCAACCATGCCTCCCTGATTGATGCATGAAAACTACGGTGTATGAAGTACATTTCAAACAAACAAACAAAAGCCCAGAAATACTTTTTCGGGGTGTCACGAAACAGTGCAAAACATTATTAATAGTCAAAATGAGATTGCTACAATCTCCTACAATTTAAGTCATATTTTAATGGCACAAAATAATACATCTTACTTCTAAACTAAATCTATACATCTTGTCTTGTCTACCTAATATAGTACATAACTGCACTGTATTTCCTCTTTGCCTCTTACATACTGTCCACACAAGACACATTTAGCCACATTATTGTAGTACCAGGAAATTATCTACCACTTAAAAGAGGGTTATGTGTTTTCAAACCTAAGAATCATGTTCTTAGTGATGTATGTTCAAAATTCAGTGTAAATACAGAACATAGTGTGATGATCATATAGCAAAACAAAGGAAACATTGACATTTATATAAATTATTCATCCCTGTGATCCTCCGTAACCTTTACCAAATTATTTCAGTCACCTAATCTAATCAGTTTTTCCATACTTTAGTTGCCATGACCACAATCTTTCCTTAACCAAGATATCTGCCTTATCTTACCACCATACACACTTGAGTTGCCATGAGTGGATATATAAAATACTGGAAAAAAAAAACTGTAGGCAGTGAAAATGTTGCAGATATGTTCAATATAAATGTTCTACATGATACTATATGATGAAGAAAAAAAAAAAGATTCTGGGTGGGATTACATTTTGTAGGAAGCAAGGCTGGTGTTTTCAACAGTTACGAATGCTTTTTTTGCTTCTTGTCTCTTTGACATCACAGTAGTGTCAAAACCAACTGCTTCAAATAGCCACATTAACAGACAATTTAATGAGGGCTCGGACTGCCTAACACTATTACTACTCTAATTATTCTCAAAGTGCTTGGTGGGTGTATATGATCTGATCTTCAACAGAAACATGCAGAGGTTTCGGGAAATACATAAAATCTTAAAGGAACTCAGCCTCTTCAGGGGATAGAGACTTAACGAGCTCAACAGCCTTTGAGTTGCCTGGAGACAGTGGCAGGGTTATAAAGCATTAAGGAAGGAAATCAAGTCCTCCTGAACACAGAAAAAGGAAAGAGGCTGCAGAGATTCTGACTAAGCTGTGGGCGGTGGCTACAGAGGCTAGAGGGCTACTGAGGACAAATGGTGAAGGATCCTGAAGAAGAGGTAAGATTTGGGATCAATACAGCCATCATAATTGACAATCACTAAGGCAGTGACATTTAGTTGGGGCCCATTTAATTCCATATCTTAAATCTTTAAGAAAAAATTACGTATAACATACTGTTGAGCGAATTGGAGGCTTAGAAATGACATGTCTAAGCGTTATTGTGCAGACCATTTCCTGTCTTAATTACAGAGTGAATCACAGCAGTGTTTAATATGCGGTGTCAAGCACTGTCAAGAGGTATATTTCTATTACTAATCTCTTTTCCCTTTTTTTCTGCTTCTTCTGCTCTCTGTCTTCTTCCTTCACTTCCCTTAACACAAACTCTAAAACGTGACAGTTGTAGTGATGGGACAGTAAGCTTCTGTACTGCCCTACAGGCAAAATTTTCCATTGTGTGGTGCTCTTCTCTCATTCTGCTTCCCTCTCTGGTAACCTGTAAGCCTTTAGAAGGAAAGTCAAATCCTCCTCCTCCTATTAATTTTCTGTACTTGTTACTGGAGTTGCCAGTAAATAATAATTTAATCAGGAGAATCAGTAACTTTACCAAATCCCTTGTAGCTTTGGGAGCCCTATGAAACAAGAATCCCTTAAAATACCATCAATCACTCCTTAATTTACTCCTGAAAACATACCAAACCCCTAAGATTAAGGGTAAGCCAGAGACCCCCCAATTGTCTATTAATTGGGCAAGGTCATACCCAAACACTCTTAAAACACCTTCATTTGAAGAGCCCTTATTTAACTAATTAACTACAATTTAAAGGGTAAATAATTCTTAATTATCAATTTAAGGAGTTATTAAGGGGTTCTTAAAGGAACATAACTAACCCCCTTATAAATGCCTTAATCAGAAAAACCCATAATCATCAAATTAAGTAAATTTTAGGGGGTACATGACTTTCCATTAATTCATACATTAATTTACATCTATACAATTACAGACTGAATTTTCTCCTTAATTAGGAAATTAGGGATTTTTAAGATATAAATTAACGGGTGGCTTTCATGGTTTTTGGTCTATTTATAAGGCTTTTTACGACTTAAAAAATAACTTAATTCCATCATTATTAATGGGTAACTTGATGGAATTTTAAGGTAAACAATTAAAGGATTCTGTTTTACAGTGTAATACTTTGCTGTACGGATGGTGATGTCAGTTGATCAGTCGGTCCAGAACTTTGGTCCAGACTGAAATATCTGAACAACTCTTTGATTGATTTGTGCAAGTTTATACAGATATTCATGGTCCCCAACGGATGGATTTTAATCACTTTGGTGATCCCCCAGCTTCCATCTTGGCCATCATCAGATCAAAATTTCAATTTGAACAAATATCTGTAAAATTAATGACATTCCCATCACCCTCAGATTGTGTTTAATGCTTGGTGAATGTTAGCATTCTAACCACACTACAGGAAGATGTTGAACATGCTAAACAATATACCTCAACAATTCAAACATCAGCATTAATGCTGTCATTGTTAGCCATGCTAGCATTAGTATTTAGCTCAAACAAGCATCTCTGTTCCTGTAAATACAGCCTCACAGAGCTGCTAGAGCATGGCTATAGAGTCTTATTCCGTCAAGCTTTCATTTTATTTTAGTGGTTCATGAGAAAGACTAACTGCTGCCACAAATCCTAAGAGCATCTCCATTAAATATCTGTCTGTCTATCTTTGCCGTTGTCCAGCTTGTGCTGTCCTATGCCTCATCATTCTGTATTATATCTAAGTGGATTTATACAAAGGTTGATTTGTTTTCTAAAAAAAAATAGCTAATCCAGATCTTGAATATTTGATAGCGTCAGTTTTAATGACAACATTGTTTGAAGAAAATTAACATTTTCAGATCATAGGGTGAGGTAACCTTCTGGGTATAATTGTGTAGTCTTGTCTTTCGGGAGAAAAACAAGGGAGAAACACAGACCCCAGCTAATTTGATTGGCATCTATTTTGATGGTTGCTGAAGTGTCCAGGTGCCCTCTTATCTAATTCTCTGTTCGGCTGGGAGGCTGGAGTCTATAATAGCCTCGTTATGGAAGCCTGTTAAATTCATTATGAAAGAAGGAAGCAGGAGCGACAGTGGGGGCAAGAGCTCAGTTGTTCTGACATTCTTCTGGCAGAGACTCTGCAGGGGGAATAGTGTTTCTCATTTTCATTAAATTTCATTAGATAACACCTCGCGTTTCACAAGCAGTTAAAAAGATGAAATGCTATTTTGCACTCTTGCTTATTGTGTCCTCTCCCCACACAGAGCTGCTTCCACTGTTGTTTAGTTTTAGAAATGGAAAAAGAAAAATGTTTAAGAGTAAAACTAAACTCAGGTTACAACCTTTACTAACATATTGGTATATCATCAGGACAGAGCAACTGTAAAAAACATTTTCTGATGCAGCCACCCACGTTTTGTCGCTGAATACATGCCACAGTCTGCAGCACCTCCTCAGTCACTGCATAAATTATCACAGTTCCAGCCAGATGAAGATGACACACAGTCTTCCGTTTGGAAGTTAGATTAAGTTTCAGGATCCTGTTTTATGAGCGTTCGTGTGTCTAACTGACATACTGTACATTTCTATTTACTGTAACTACTGAAACATGGTCTGTTTTCAGACATCACACAAGCACAGTCATAGCCACCATCATAAACAGCATGTATAAGGGGGGAGGAGATTGTTATCTAGTCATAATTTATATTCCCATCACACTACTGTAATTTGTTAATCCACAACTGGTGTAACTGGCACTATGCAACTTTAAGTAGGCTTGTCAGATTTTTAAAACATAGGCTTTTTATATTTTCAGAGAGTGAATGAAGGGATGAGGAGAGAGGAGACATCTATGAGGGAGAAGCTCATGGATACAACAGCAGAGGCAGAAACATGAGGAAAGTAAAGAAATTGTAACTGAATGACAATTTTCTTTTATAAAAAAAAATGGAGGAGAAGAAAAGAAACGGATTCAAAAGCAGCCCAGCATTGAGGTGATGGAGAGACATGTAGGCTACAAATTCTGAGAAAACAGAAAAAAGGTATTTTAAGGCATAATCTAAAGCTATCTGAATTCAAAACAAAAGACTGGGACTTAAAATGATTGAAAGGTATTTTTATACAGAGATTAACACTGTATATAGCTACTATATGTTTACTTATACTATTTAAGAGTTGTATACATCAGTAATGTTAACACAAAAAAGAAACTTCTTGAAAAACTTTGTGTTTTTTTAACTTCAAGGACAATGGAAGGGAATGCTAACTTTTGTGAGAAACGGGTTTGGGTTGCTAGTAACTGCAAAGTGAACATCAATGTATTCACAAATTAAGGTATGAATGAGTGGCAGTAATTGCACCGTCAGCCCTTAAAAATATATATGATCATGGATCTTTAATTACCATTGACATGAGCGAAACCTTTCGTCGAGTGTTTAATCAGGCTCAAGGAGAGACAGCAAACCAGGGACGATTGGATAAAAGAGAATAAAAGAGCACATCAGCCCAGACACTAATTAGTAATAGTACCCATGAGTGCACAAACAGGCAGACAGCAATTACACGACACAGACAATAAATATAAATACAGGTAAGACATGTTACCAATTAGTATCTGTATAAGGATAACAGAAGCCAGCTACTCCTGTGAAGCAATGCATACCAATTACTTTTCAAAAAACATACATTCTTAAAACTATAGCAAAATGTTGTTTTAATAAGTTAAGACTAATTAAAAATTTATATTTAAATCCACATATTGCATGTTCACACAAAAAACCTTACAGTTGATGATGAGACTGACAAAATTTATAAAAGATTGCCATCGGCAACGGTGAGTTAGACTCACCCAATAGGCCTTTTTTGCAGAGGACAGTAAGGCTGATGCTGATATATTGTGAGCACAAGATAGCATCTTATGCGAACAAGATAATAACTTCTGCCCACAGTATAAAAACATCTTTTGGGACTTTGGGGAGCTCTAAATCTATTCTGGTCATTAAACTATCAGAAAAAGGTTCCTGATATGCTAGCAAAGTTGGTAAAAAATCTTCCTACAAGTGTGAGTGTGTTTTTTTTGAGCATGTCACACTTCTTGGGCTTGCTCTTCATATACTATCTATTCCACTTTGACCATTTTAATTAAGTTCCCTTTTATCAATGTGTCTTTATGTGTTATCCTCCAAACCATAAATAACAACTTTAAACATCTCTAAGTCCTCCTGCTGTTGCTTTCTTAACCACTAAACACCAAGCTATCCTGGTCCTCCACATCTCTCTCCCTTGGTGTTCTCTTTGCTCTGCTATCACCATGTCCTGTTGCAACCACATAACCTCTAACTGGGAAATATCAATCAATCAGGCTGTAGCACGCTTCATCTTTTGGCTCTTCAACTCAGCCTCCTCTACTTTCGCAACAGCAATCAACTGATTGTTCTTCAGGCTCCTAAACTGTTCCTGAGTCACCCCACAGACTTTGGCTGAAATGTCAACCAAATTAGCAGCCAGACTACCTGCGAACATCACTAGAAAACAAAAAAACCTTCTCAGCCAGGGCACAGCTACCACATGAAGCAACTGGGTGAGACAAAACAACTGCACAATTACACCACTGGCCATCAATTGAGTTCCTGACAAGCTGTTAATGTCAAAGGGGCGCCTGTTTGAAAGTCCAAACAACCCCTCTGCTGCTATGGCCAGGAGCCTCCTCCATCCCAGCCTTTGTAAGCACCCCAGAGTCTCTTTATTTGTAAGTGTATACCCATTTGTGGATTGTTTGCAGTGCTCCCTCTTTATTATTTGTTATACTGTTGGTTTTCTATGCTGCTTTGTTGCCGCATCAAGGAGCATAACAAAAAGTAGAACCACTCTGCCATATAAAAGTGTGTTTACATTTGTATTTACATCCTGAGTGTTCCTGACAGTAATATTATTGTAGCGTTATAACGATAATGATATATCAAAAAGGTTAACTTTCTAAAATTAGAAATCATTACTGTGCATTTACAAAACTTTGTCGTGTTTGCCATTTTCAGCTACATAGGCTCAGGGGAAAAATCGTATATACTGCTGATTTAAATAGAAAAGGATTTCATGAAATTTGTGTAGACTTCAAATGTTAATTTCACAGGACTATAAAGGAGGAACAGTGATCCATTTTTTTGTATTGTGATATATATATATATATATATATATATATATATCTTTTTTGTGGGCTTGTTGTAACAGCCATGGGAGGGAGAACTGACTTGTGATTGTATTAGCTGACTGTAGGATACAATCTCACAGTCTGAAGGTTAAGTTTAGCAACTATGGTCTTAACTTCTGATCTGTCACTGCATGCTACATGCTGGACATTTATAGAAGATTAAATTATGAGTTTTACCAGATATGTGGGTCAGCTCTACCTTCAAAGCCATTACCAGCGTTTAAAAATTAATAATATTTTGGACTTTTCAAGGTTCATTTTTCAGTCTAAAGCAGGGTAAAATCTGCCTTTCTGTCAACTAAACTATGAGAGAAAGGTAGGTTCCTGTTAGTAAGTATCTTGCATCTGTCAGATATATATATATATATATATATATATATATATATATATACATATATGTATGTATATGTATTTTTATTTTTTTTTTTGGACAAATGTTAAAAAACCATTGAACAGAGTATTTACTATTTCGTTTAATTTAATTCATTGCCGATACCTCCTGTTTGATAAGAATTTTAGTTTACACACAGAAAGTCCAGTATAATAAGTGCCAGTATTGAGGTCAAACTTCTTCATTTTAGTACACTATTGTAACCTTTAAGCATCTGCTCCTATGAAATGGTATAACTCCAAATTTCTATACTGTGAATGATTCAGCTGAATGAAGAAATGCAGCAGCATTGTATTTTAATTCATTCATGCCAGCAGGGACAAATTGTCTTACTTGTTTATGATTGTGCCACAGTTCTCAATGGCCCTGTTCAACCCCCTCAATATGTCATGTTTAATCAGCACTTTATGTCATGAAAAAGATGTAGGCTGATGCTTACCTAAGACAAATGTTGCCTCTTTACATTCTTAACGTACATCCGTTAAGTTTGGCACACAGGGCTGCTATTCCATGCTATAAACATGCTGTAAACAAAATTATCCTAAGGCATTTGTTCCCTGCCATAAAGTGTCTGACAATCTGTCCAATATCGTGTTTCACACAAACAGCAATTTCTTGACAGGACTTGCTTACAATGACAGCCACACTGCATAAAGATCAAAGCTACTAGCAGGATTTCAGTCCACACTAACAGTGTTATGCTCCAAAAAAAGCTTTTTTATATTCTGTGTTTCATTGAGAGCTTTTTATCATCTCTTTTCCATCATAAGAAAACTGGTGCTTTACTATGACAACATGCCTAACTAAAATATATACAAAACCATTGAATTGTAGCTTCAAATTAATTTTTACAGGCTCAATGTAAATATTTGCTACTGTATCTGTAATGTACTTACACTTCTGGATGGTCCTTTTGTGATTTCTTTTATTCCCTATAGACAATTTTCCCCATAGGGACACCTTGCGGTACATTGGTTGAGCCCCTCCTGACAGAAGCTGCACTGACTCATCAACACTCTGTTCTATATTCTCAGAGGGACAAGAGAAGCACAAATTATGTTTTTATACTTGATATTTTGGCCATACTATGTGTTTATATTGAAATAGGTTACTAAAATATTGCTTATTCTCATGTCATAAGAAATAATATATGTAGCTTTACATTTGAGAGGTTTGAGAGAAGTTTTGTTGGCTTCTCCCACTTCCCACATGTTCTCCATTTTCTTCAAAGGTGTGGAGAGGCTACAAACTAACTCTACATGCATAGGCCTACTTTATGATTTGGTGATCTTGACCATCTCAGCAGGAGGAAGTAAGCTACACTCAAATCAAATTTATTTATATGGCATCTTCTAGAGAAGATGTCTAAAAGTGCTTTACAATTGTAAAAAGTAAAGTGTACAAAACAGACAGTGTGACATAAAAAAGACAAAGAGTGTAGCCATGCTAACAGCTTTGAGCTAAATGCTGAATTAGCATGCTAACATGCTCACAATGATGCTAACGTATTGATGTTTAGCAGGTTTAATAATCAACCATTTTAGTTTAGCATGTTAGCATACTTGCATTTTCTAATGAGCACTAAATGCAAGGTCAAAGTCAAACTCAGTTTTGGTCATAAATGTCAGTACTAAATTTCAAGTCAATCCATTTAATAGTTGTTGAGATATGACAATGTTGTGGTGGCGCTAAAGGAAAAGTCAGGAAAACATACAAAATTTGGTGCCAAGCCACGCACCTAAAAATATTGCTTTGTAACTAAAAAAAAGCAATAAATATAACTTTTTGGTCTGTAGCATCCACCTGTGTTGTCCCCATAATATCCATAAACTCAAGGTTCAAATTTTCTAGTCATATTAGCCTTCTGTCCAACAATTGCCACGAAAAAGGATGTGATGTCATAGTTCCCATGTGGGTAGTAACGAAAAATACTGAACAGAATGATCATAAACTGTAAACAGTGTAGGAGCTCTGCTGCAGTTGGTAGTATAATATTATACAAAACGAGGTGAAGGCACGCGGCTGTAATAATTACTTCATTGTATCCAAACGCAAAGTTTCTACGCCGACCATGCATATATTGCACAATTCTGTTATTTTTCCTTAATAAATATTATCATTGTTTTGTTTTCGACCTTTGTCACTATTATAATGATATGTCTTGAAAGTAATGAATTATTCTGAAGCGTAAAAAAATCTTAATTTTAAAATATACATAATATACTCAATGTCATAAGTGGTCATTGAGCCCTTATGACAATTTTGTGCTTCAGGCAAATGAAATTCAGTATACAGTGATGCAATAAAGAGTAACAATGTTTTCCTTATCAGTAACTGCTGATTTCTAATCTGCTGTATGAAGGTACTGTGATTTCCACACAAGAGTGCCTAATTAGTAATCAGTACAAGTGCTCAGTGCTGATAAAATACAAGAAGATGATCTGCAGAATACCTTTCATTCTTTTTCCTATTTTTTTTCTCTGGTTGAAGCTGGGGCTTTCAACAAAGTGCTGCTATTTAAATCAATACATCCCTCATTACAGAATGATGAATATTTCATCAGCAAGACTACTACTTCAAATGAATAATTTAACTGTGTTATAATAGTGCGGGTTGGGGGTTCAGTGGTACCCTGGTCCCTTAGCTTTTAAACCCAACCACTTATTATGACGATCTTTAAAACACTGCATAACCCCACCAAAAAGGTCTTGGATTAGGTTCAGAGATTGTTCACTCTGAAAATGCCAGGGTCGCAGTTCAAACTACTAACAGTAAAGGTATCCTTAGCTCCAATTAGCCATGATATATAATTGTATGAAAAATATTTCTCTTTATTATAATGGGCTCCATGCTTGGGAAAATCCCACATGGATGAATGGCTTTTGTGCTCATTATAAATACCAAAACCCCTCATGACCTAAAAGAATAATCTATCAAATATTCAAAGGACTGAAAGGAGTACTGTAAATATGTGTGTCACTGGCATAATTTCTGCACAGTGCGGTTTATAATGACAGTTATTTTTGCATATTTGTTTACTTTTTATACTCAAAGACTTCTACTGTTCAGTTCGTGAATTTATACACACATGAATGTGTTGCAAGCTTTTGTCTTTTTTGACATGCTGCTGCTACAGCTTAGTGAAACATAAACTGCAGGAGGGCTGCAATATTTAACTATTATAAGAGAACTCCTGTGATTATTCTAAAGCTTATTCATGTAATTGGATACAAATATTTGTAAGTACCCAGGTCACATTAATAGAAAAATACTAGTTCATTGTTCAAAACATAAAATGTCATAATAACTATATATATATATATATATATGGAGGTTTTATATATATATATATATATATATATATATATATATATATATATATATATATATATATATATATATATATATATATATATATAAAACCTCCATGATAAAAACCAGTCTAAAGCTGCAACATATCTGAGTGTACTGTAAGGATCCTTTTCTTTTTGTAAGAATTGTGACCCAGTATGTACTGTGCAGGACATTTGCATTTGCATTTGGCAAGTAAACTTGTTTGTGCTCTCTGGTGGACAAACGATTATAATATAAACTAATGGTGACACTATTACTAAATGACCTCAAGCACGCTGTATATTTGGAATTTCTGTACAGCACTTTCTTACTTGTCAGCCAATGTATCAAAGCCACCTCCTTTCTATTTTATACCAACAGTCAACACTATTTTCTTTTAATCATGACCACACCTTTCTCTATCTTTTAATCAAGTAGTTTTTGTGCTCACTTAACCGAACCTTAAATCTGCAATAACACATTTTTTGGACCATTTGGGTGCAGCAGAAACAAGTTGTGAACACAACATTGACACATATCTTCAACTTGTTAGCGAACTTGCTATTAAACAGTTGCTTATTTACACATCCAACAGTTATGGAGCAATGTTGTCATCCATTTGGAGCTGTGTTTTTGGCCACCTGACAAATGTAAGTCCAATACTCAATCTCTTCTAGCTCTATTTTTGGTCTTGACCAATTCCTGAGGGAAATATCTGGCCCTATAGCTACTAAATGCTCAACTATGTTCACCAGCTAGTTGCTCACTGTGTCTGTTAGCCGTTTGCTGCTGAGCAGGTAGTGTACAGGGGTTTTTGAGGGCTTTTTCGCTGAAAATAACTGTCTCTTAAAGGTCCAATTTGTAGAATTTAATGTCATCTAGCGGAATGGACTTGGCAGAAATGGAATATAATATTCATAAGCATGTTTTACTTAGTGATAAATTACCTGAAAAACAAAATTGTTGTGTTTTCGTACCTTAGAATGAGCCCTTCATATCTACATAGGGAGCAGGTACTCGTCCACAGAGGGCGCCATGTTGCACTGTCATGTTTCTACAGGAGCCCAGAACGAACAAACCAAACACTGGCTCTAGAGAGGGCCTTTTGCATTTTTCGCAAGTTTCATGGCCACTGTATGTTCTCCTACACGCTTGGAAGGGGAGGAGGAGAGGTATTCAGTTAGTTGCAATCTGAAACATCACCACTAGATGCCACTAAATCGTACACACTGATCCTTTAAAACAACACTATGAGAGCAGTGAGAGTGAACCAAATCAATTCTCTGTAGAAACATCACTACAAGAGAGAACCCTCCCACATTACACATTGTCATTTGATGCATTCTTATTATAAAAATATTGATTATAACTGCTTGTGTTTTTTAATCAGAAAATGGTCACCTGAATTGTTGATATGCATTTTGGAAGACACTCAAGTGGGTTGTTTTTTAGGGTAATTGTCAAAGAAAATATTTTGTCATTTGTTTTGAAGGACTTGTTTGTCACTGGCATAGCTCCTATAAATGGCATGGCACTCCTCCTCCATGATGAAATTAAGCTCCCTAGCAGAGAATTTGAATCGAGGAATGCATCCATGGAACAAATTCTGGCTCCCTTATACAACACGGACTGAGCTAAGTAATACTACAAAAAGGATAGCTTTATTATCAGTGACATCAAAATCACTATCATACATAAAATATCGAGTGAGTAGATTTTAACCTTCGGTATTTCCATGGGGGAAAGGGATGAATCCACTTTCCCCCCCTCTGAACTTCATCAAAATGGAGATAAGAGTTCTTTCAAGCGTTGAGCTGTGCTGGGTATTAAGTAACACAAGGTCAAATTCAGTGTTCATGTAAGATTATGGAAATGTCAGTCTTTTCCCTTCCTCTCAACTCTGCAGTTAAGAACATTGACACAGAGACCACAGTGGTTAAGTATGTCGTACACAGATAGATGTGTTGATTGTATGAGAAGCACCTATTTCAGTCACATGCCTGCTTATTTGTAGTCTTTCACTCAGACAGGTTATAATTTCTGTGTAATTACTTCCATTAGCATGAATTGCTCCTCTGAAGCTTGAGTATGTAATGACATATTGTAAATGCAGATAGTCGGGCATGGGCATCATGAGCTCTGCAATCTTCTCCCTCAGAATGCTGCACTGCCTGTCTGCAAATAAGGCATTTATCGAGTTAATTCATCAGCATCAAAGCACAAAAATCTAATATATGTATATCACAGAAAATGTGGGTGAATGAATGAGGTGGATGTAACTCTCTAACTGTGTCTTCTGTAAGCATGAAAAGACACTCACATTCATGCTACATTTTTAATCATTGATATACACTAGTGATGCATTTTTTGTATTGATTTAGTTATATACAGTATATACATTTAATCTTTGTCCAGAGTATTGTTAAAGAGAGGTTTACTATACTGTATACTGTATGAAGAACAAACATCTGGTGTAATTTTTTGTCAATTTGATGCCCCTGAAACTATTTTATTAAGGACTGTATACAAATAAACCTATTTCAGGATGGTGACATTTCTCTTTGTTTTAAAGTGATATCCCACAAATCTCTTCTTTTTTTACTGTCAAATATTCACTTTCCTGTCAAGCTCAAAAGGCAGCTGTAAAAAGTTAGTTGTTTCCTCCTTTGTGTGAGCTTGAATTCATGCCTTTTATATCAGTTACAATAGCTTCTGGGTTTCTGCAATGGAAAGGTCACAGAAACATCTCAAACCACCCCTGTAGCATTGTACACTTCTCCACTGTCCATCTGTAAACTCGGTATGTTCCAAACAATCATGGTTTCAATAAAATGTGGCCTTTCTTGGCTGGTATACAATAAAACCAGTGTACAGAGAAGCGTCTGACTTTTAAATGGCTTCATCATCAACGAGTGAGCTTCAAACACTTTTCATAAAATTTAAATCAGAGGCATTTTCTTAATGCATATGGACTCTTATTCTACTACATGCATTTGAAAAAATGACCTAAACATTTAATATCTAAAATCTAGACAAATAAAAGTGATTAAACTAAAAAAAAGCCCTGTTAGGTTGCCCTTGTGATCCTGACCTTTAAGATTCTAAATCAATATATTTAGCATTGCTGGTAAATCTTTTTAGCAGTGAGACATTCATATCCTCTCCAACAGTATGTCCTCCTAGACTACGCTGATAGTGATGGCGGAAGTAACTTATCTGGATCTATATCTCCCTGGACTCTCCCCTATCTCTCCATCCTCTGTCCAAGAGACCCACTGAATGACAAACTGTACTGTTCTCTGTGGATCAATGGCTCATAAGTATAAACCAATTTCCTTTACAAACTGCACTCTGGGAAATAAAGAGACACACCGCCACAGGAGCCTGACACTGTGTGAGCTTCAAGAACCCATTATCTGTTTTAATGTTGTGGAACCTTGGTGGATGCGCCAAATTTTTAAAATAAGGTTAAAAGGTAAATCTTGCAAAAGTAAACACTCACATCAGAATAATGTTTTATATAAGAGACAAAGAGAAATAACTACTGTACCTTTCAATAAAAAAAAATTAAATTCACATCACCCTTTCACAACAGTTTGCTTGTTCAGCCTTTTAAGTTCGATTTTCTGACGATATAGCTCATCAGTGCAAAGCTTTCCGACAGTCAACAACCACTTGAGTGTCAAAGAGTTCTTGAATGCACCACCAAGGAGAGTTTTGAAAATTGTCTCTATTTGCTGGTGCAATACACCACATAGACACCACACAAGACTGTCTGTGTAGATTCTTCTTGTCGATACCATTAGCACAATATTGAATAAAAATGAAGCAATGTCATGCAAAAAGATTTATTGACAAATACAACCTTGATTGACCAAGGAGATAGCAATTACAATGCAAAGTGCTGGTGTAGACCCAGTGAAATAACACAGCAAATCTGAAGGAAAAGAGTTAAACCATTCTCAGTTATTCAGGCAGCACCCAGGCAACCTTGTCCCTGGTCACAACATCACTATAAGATGTTTACTTTATTGCTGTTTCTATGGCAACAATCATAGCCAGGTTAGCTCGACCGGGAGGAGGACATCTGTCTGTCCCTCACTGTCTGCTTGTCTAAGGAGCATTTTCATATATGACATATATGAAAATTCCTTCACATTCACATTCATCTGACCAAACAGCTGCTAGATGCAACTGGCATTTTTTAAGAATCCTGTTTTATGTCCAGGTTTTGAATGACCAACAATCTTTGTTGTTAGGGTGTCTGCATTTTATTTCTGCATTGTTTTCCTGAGACAGGTGTACAAAATATCCCAAAATATTGCTTAAAAGAAAAAAAAATCTTCCAATAATGATCGCAAGTCTGATGGAAGAATGTGGTATTTTGACTAAACAAAGGTGAGATATACAGAGAGGTGAACAAGTGTATTATGATACAGGAGTAGTTAGTATAGAAACATATGAACAATGTTTAACAGCCAGCTGTTATGCCTACTCGCAGTGTATGTCTCATACTGAACTCACAATGTTGATTTTGTGACCATTTGACAATGGAATGCATTTATAAATCATTTCCTGTGCGTCTCTAAATGCCAGAAAGGAAAAGTAAGACAATAAATCTTTCAAAACACAAAGATTAGCACTTTCTGTCTTGAAAGTGAAAGTGAATGCTGGACTTAAAATGATGGCTGCTAAACCATCAAATACTCTTTGTTTTCAATGGCATTCAAGTGTATTGTTCTTCTCTGTTTTTTCTTATTCTTATTCTCTAATTAACAGAAGCTCTTTGGTTCTTTAACACCCACCTACATTTATCTTATCTCTACTTGAAGTTGCACTCTTTCCTTTTTTGTCTTTTTTACAACTACTCATCATACTTCATACAATTTTTTTTAACCCAATAGTCAATACTGGTGCTGCTAATGCTAACGCTGATTATTAAACACAAGTCACTGCCAAATAAATCTCTGATCTTTCATCAAGACTTAATTACCTCCAAATTCACTGTGGATCTCAGATAATTGAATTGTGGCTGAGTGACGAAAGCTTTGTCACAATGATTGAAGCCACTCTTACTCATACCTTTATCATCCAGGCTGTTCTGTTCATGGTGATGGATTTGCGGTAATATCGATTTATATATTATGTAATTTGATTTCAAATGGTATCCCTTCCACTTGCTCATTTTAACTCAACTTGTTTGAGAAATTGGACTAATTGAATAATGACAAAACCCTTTTTTGTGTGTACTGGAACCCCCCCCCCCCCCCCCCCCCAAAAAAAAGATAAGATAATATATGACCTCTCAGAATTTCATTACAGTATGACAAAAAATTTGGTTTCAAACTTTCAACATCTGTATTTATTAACTGTTCCTATGACTTTCCATTAGATTTATGTATCTTATCATCTTTTAATTTTGCCACTAAGTGTATTAGTGACCATATATCATCATCATCGTTAAAAGATCTTTGACAGTAATGATGTTTGGACTCACCAAAGCTGACCATATGGTAATTGTTTTTAATGTCCTGTTGCCCAGCCTCTCCTAGCTTTTGTGCATCTGTCTACTATAGTTTTAACTCTGAAAATGCCAGCAAATGTTCACAAGCTTTTTTTTTTTAGCCCTTTTTTTTCTCTTCCAACACTACTTCAGTGCTTCCGCTCAGTTCTGAAGAGTTTGTTGATTGCTTCATCTACACTTGCTTGAGATCTCTTGATGCTGTTGCTCCTTTTAAAAACAAAATTATAAAAATGCCTGCCTTGACTAAATGAAACCACTTCAGCCATGTAGAGAGGATGGCTTAATGTTATATCATGAACTGGCATAATGTTTTCAATTATTTGTGAATACTCATCTGCAACAGACATTATTTTGGGGTGCCTTGGGTTCAAAATGCCTTTTCATATTTGAAAGCATACCGTGCAAACTTTATGCTGTTATGCACAGTTACATCTACTGTTTCTACAACCCCATTTACATAAATCAGAAAAACCCTTCCTTCTCATTTACCCACTGCTGCTACTACTAAATGATAAGTGTCTTTCCAACAGTGTAAACCTAGTAACAAAAACACCCACATCACCTATTTTTTATACTGGTTATCTGCTTCAGAATTGGTATTTACTGATTCATAGCTTTGGCCTATGATCCTTAAAATAAAAGACGGGCTGAAACAACTCCAGGGATTTTATCTACTCATCCTCTCATATCCTCAAACAGCAAGGCTGTCAGTGAGGATTCTCTGTCATCCAGATCACAAGACATCTGAAAGTAGGAAGTCTAAGGCAACTGGACTTGCTGTTTGGTCTTGAGGATAGTTTGATACTCACTGAAAATGTTTCACAAGTTCGGTCCTTAGAACTGACTGATCAATTTGGGCCTGCATGGGCAGCACTGCTGTCAGACAAAATCATTTTGATGAAGTTTCCATCACAAGGAAATTAAGACATATTTAAAACCTTTAAAATTGAACATATTCTTTGAATGAAGTCAAGCAGAAGTGAATAGGTGATTAATTGCTATGTCGATTGACAGAAAATTGTAATCAATTAAATGTTTGAGGCATTTTTAGAGCCAAAACGCTGAACTTCTCTGGTTGCAGCTTCTTAATGTGAAGATTTTCTGTTTTTCTCAGTTTTATGTCATTGCAAATTAAATATTTTTATATTATTTGCTTTTTGGACAGTTGGTCAGACTAACCATGTACTTTGAAGATGTTACTTTATATTGGGTTCTGCAAAATAACCATAGAATGTTGTCACAATGTTCTTGAATTTCAGACTAAGATTAATAGTGAAAATGGTCTGCAGAAGGATCGATAATGAAAATAAATGTCAACTGCAGCCATAGGAAGAAGTAGGCATAATCAATGACAAAACTCAATATACTTAAACTGCATTGAAAATCAATCTTCAAAGACAGATGAAGACCTCGAACAATGTGATCAAATTTTGGGATTGTGGGATTTTGGGGCTGTATTACATACTTTGATTTTCATCTTTGTAAACCAATGCCTACCAAACTATATATCATTTTCCTGAAAATGTTGCTTATAGTCTTAATTGCTTGTTGTTGATGCCTACAAATGTTGACTGACACATAAAATAATTGGATGGATAAGGGAAAGAAGAAGAAAGGAAGACAAACTTAAAAAATTGGATATAAACAGTACATTTTTAGGAGCATATCTAGGTTACAAAATGCATTACTAGAGTGCAGACTGAGACATATGGGGAAACCAATTCACACAGAACACTGAAAGGTTTTGATCTCCTTCAAGAGCCATTTTCTCTGAACCTCCTACTTAATGTTTTGACACTGTTATCCATGTAAATGCTCAGCGCAGTGCTTATGAATACTGAGAGTGCTCTTTTGCACATGAATTGTCAGTGGTTGGAGATCATTTAATTCTTAGGAGATGGTGATTAACACATGCATTCATTTCAGGTTATGCACCTCTTTGATGCCAGAGGAGGGAGGGAGACCAAAAGAGGAAGAAGGGGAAGATAGGGTGGGAGAGAGAGGAGGAGGAGGAGAGAGGAAAAGAGGGGATGGGAGGAAAAGATGAAAGAAAGAAATACAAAGAGACAGAATGAAAGCCACGCAGGGATGGGGGAGGCAAATCCCTCATAACCATGTATTACTGATGTGTGGCAATGCGCAGGAAAGAGTCTTCATTAACACTGCTGATACTAAGCACACTCGCATTCAAAAGCACAAAGAGCACTTTGCATTGGCAGACATTATCAGCAATTCTCTTAGCTCAACAAAGACCAGAATCAGAAAAGGCAACCATACATCGTACAATAAAAGCTGCCAGTAATTACGGTACAATGTCCTCTTTAACAGCATTGTCACTCATTGACATAATGTTCAATTAAAGCAACATTTCTGCACATTTCTATGCAATCAATGCGGTATTTGTGATGGGTGCCTGAGTGTGTGTTGGGGGAGGGGTCATTTTTAATCATACGTGGTTGTGATGAGAAATGAGCGAGAGTTGATGTACGGAGGGATGATCAATGAGGGACAGATGAGAAGTTTGATGGTGGCTTTGCAATACAATGATAAGATTTAACCATTTACAGGGGTATTGAGACAGTCATTATCTTCATCATAAAGGTTTCAACCAATCTGAATGGAGATATTTTCATCGCTTCACCACTGATAATATGCCAACACCTTCCTTTGGGTAAATATCTCATTGTTTTTAAAGGTCATGTCCCAAATACTGATTCATAGCTCATGCAAAAGGGCAGATGTTCTTGAATGAAACCACAGCACAGTCATTTCCACAGAGCAACATCCACCCATATACTGCATCTGTTATCTATAATCTTCCAACCATCCATACATCTTATCTGTACGTCATCACTATGGATTAGCAGCTCACAGCAGCCTGATTCCAGCAAAGCACTTGAGTTATGTTTTCAACTGCAATAGACAAAACCGGACTTTATTCATTATTTAGTCTCTTGCTCTAGATCTCCACTGGTTACATTTTATTTATTGTGCTAGGCATACAATTGTGTGCAATGTGCTCTTGTTCATTTGTTATTGTGATCTCTTCAGCTTTAGTCTAAATGGTACCATTACCTCAGTTGTGCCTGCAAAATGAAACTTTGAAAATGATGAATGTATTTAAATATTCAGCCTTTATAATGAGTCACTATTTTATGAAAAAAAGTTTTATAGGGAGCCTGTTTATGACTAATGCACAGAAAACGACAATATGGGTAAGAGAGAAATACTCTGGTAGGTCTGGTTTTTGTCCTCTCACAGTATATATTTTAAGCAGAAGTAGGGTTCAGCATTTAAAATGACCAAAGCCAAATATAGATATTACTGTACATTATTGGATAGCTTTTTTCAAAGTTTGTAAAAAGTCTTTCACAAAACATTAACACAAGGCTTAGTTCCAAATCTCTTACGCCCATCATAAAGCAACAAATTGGAGTCACCTAATAAAAAGTCTGCTGAAAAGGACACTGACTTTATAGAGAATGTGGTAGAGTTTTAGTCTATAGATATAACATTTCTACTTCACAATATTATGGGTGTAAAACCTCAAACTGTCTAAAAACTATTGTTTTATCAGAACTTCAAAAAAGTCGCCCCTAGTTTTGTTTGAAGAACCTGGCAGTGAATCTTCCCCTTGAATGACTCACATAAAATAATTTACATACAGTATTAATTTATTTTTTTGCTCTAAATTTTTCTGTCATAGTTGGAGTCTGCTGGGTTAATTGCAATAATTGTTGGCCTGTGCCACAGACAAATACTATGATATATGCTTTTTGTAAAAGGAAACACACACTTCCAACCTTGTACATTTTGATCTGGGTCAAGAAATGAGATTAAACCATTTATGATGCCGCTGAGACATGTTGGCTTTCACCACATAAAGTTATAACCATTCACTCGAATTTGTCCCATCCTCTGCATTCAGAAGAATGCTTTCACCGCTGTGTATCTCTTTTCCAAAGGTTGTGTACATTTACAGAAAAAAAAAGTATTGCACTGTTTAGTGAGAAACCTATTTATATTTTACAAGAGTACTTTCTTTCACCAACAGCAGTCTTTATAAATCAAATTACATTGTGTCCTTGAATGTTGACGGTAGCGTTTACAGAGAGGGAAGAATGTAAAATGAATGCCAAAAAATGTCTGTGGGCGTTAAAATGTAGCACTAATTTAAGTGTTTATTTGCAAAAGAAATCCACGCTGAATAGTTTTATTATTTTGGAAGACAGAGGATGCAATTTCCTTTCATCAGTTGCACTCTGCTGTATTTGTATGTGATAGTATATTGAGGAAATGAGATAGTGATCGGGGACCTGGGGAACAGGAGGAAGAGGTGATGGTGCTTGTATCATCATGGCTGGCCTGTCACTACGTGTGGACAAACTGGGTGGGGATGATGGGGGACAAAGGAGGCGATTAGTTGGACAGAGCACTCGTAATACACTCTCAGGGGACCAGTAAGTCAGGCAGCTCAATGCTGCAGCCAGGTTCACTGAGCAATTAAGAGAGCTGGGAGAGTCAAAGTGGCTTAGCCTGATGCTCTGTAGCTCTGCGCCAGTGTTGAGAGCAGGGGGTCACTTTCAACCCCTATCAGTCCACCTGTGTGTCTTAATGCACCCATCCACACTGGCTAGAGGAGCTGAGAACAGAGCCAAAGGGACAAGTGGGGCCATAGCAGTACATGGGAGGAATTATTCTTCCCTTTCCCCATAACTGTGTCTGACATATCCTTTGGCTTCACTCCCAGATAACTAGCAATACATATATTTTTCTTTATACCCTTGTTATCCCCGGCTCCTTAATGAATTATTTATAGTGGGGAGAGTGAGGGGGTAGAGAGCATTTCCCTCTGAGTAAACATACCAATAAAGGGAGAGATGACTGCAATAAAATGTTATGGAAGGCATCATTTGCCCTTTTACCAAAATGGGTTTCAAAGTATTATGAGCTACGCACCATTTTTGAGCTTAAAACCATACTCGAAAAGAGCCAAACTCATTAACAACACAATTCTCCAGAAACACACAAGTTCTGAGTGAAACTGTAGAAACCTTGAATTAAAAGGGCCAGATTAGTATTGCAGACGCCCTTGTTATAAACTCCATCATAATTAATTTGTGATGCACAAACAATTGATCTGAACTGTAATAATCCTTGCTTCTGCATGAACTGAATTGATTAAATCCTCTTAAATATTCCATTTTCTAATGCAATTTGACCTCCATGTTGGAGTAAGTGCAAACATAGTCATCAAATTGTTACTGCCATCGCAGGTTTTTCCCCAATTTTGGATGAGTGTCAAATATTACCCATTACTACTTGGCAATCAGCAAACCCAATAAAAAAAACCTTACTGTACTGGAAGCAACAGTAAGGCCCCTGGACAATCCTCAATCCTCAAAAGTGTATTTTTGATTTGCTTTTTTTCCCATCACCAGACTGCAAGACAAGCAAGATTACAAGAATGAAGGCAGTGATGCCTTGAGGGGAACAATTTCCAACTTACCAGCAGCACATTCATGAGCACTCTCACCTAGGGGTCCTCAGAGAAATCTGTGCTCCAATTTACGGCTTCCACAAGAATGTGAGAATGACTGTCCTGAAATGAGGAATCAAGCTCTTTGTTACATTTCATTAATTTGAAGGAGAAACTGTCTGCTCATAGAAAGATCACAGGGCCAAAATTGAACAGCACCCAAAGGCCTTCCGCCTAAGCATGTATATGTCCTGAAGTCTCAATTTACAGCTACTCTTGTTCATTCTTAAGCCTCTGAATGAGATTCACACATGTGAAAGTGGATTATTCTCCCACATATGAATCAGCAATCCACAAGTTTTCACTCACAGAGACACACACTTGCTAGCAGAGTTCCAGTGTTTCAGAATTGCAGGAGAGGGCGGCGATAGGTCAAAGCAGAGAGCCTGTTAATTGAAGTTGTACATAATAAAAGACGGGGGGAGAGTGGAGGGGGGATCTGTTCATTAATAATTGATCAAAGAGCCGTTAAATTGAAATGTGTTTGCATCAATTAATCATCCCCCCAGATGCCACTAATCAGCATTTTCCATCGCATCATCATAGCAATACTGCAGACTACACCAGTTGTGCTGAGCCTAAGCCATCATTCATCATGTCTTAGTGTGCTCTTAAAGCTAGCCTCAAGTCTGTGACAGAGTGATTAAAACACTATTGCCATTGAGCGCTGCAGGCTTTATTCACAATCTCCTCTGAAAATTGGTTGCAGTCTATACTGTGTATGGCGTGAAACTTGATTACCATGTTTCTACGAGTTATTGATATTCTTTGAACTTCAACAGGATGGTGAGCTGTTCTGCAGCAGTCTGTGGTGACAGTTTCAGCTCTCAAAATGTTCAGTTTGATCATTGTCAGGCTCTGCAATCACGTGGTTTGTTGTGGGGCTGTTTGTGATTCTGCAAAGTAAAATGTACAGAAATGCAGCGATGTTATGTGTGATTTAATTATAGCTCATGGTTAGGGTTAGTATTACTATACCTTAGCAGGTAAAAAAGGTTGCATCAGTCCAACTATATTCATATTTAGCCATCCCTTTTTTGCAGTCAACAAGGTAAAAAAGGCCTTTTCACAAATATCCGAAATGCTCATGTGTTGGTGTCTTTGTTTGATTGACAGCAGCTTGTAGGCTGAGCTCTGCCAGCACCGGTAGGGGAATGAGAGACAAAGTAAGCAAACTTGCCCTGTAGCCTACAAGTTATGGGCAGACAGTGTTTTTTTAGCAGTGGTATTAAAAAGTAAGGACCACAACAGCATCTAAATGGACCAGTGTGACATTTACATGCTATTTAATGTGCTGCAGCTGAGCAGCTGATTAGCAATCTAGCCTGCAAACTGACGTTAGCGGTGCACTTTTCCCTGCTGAATGTTTCATTCGGCGGCTCATTCAACAAGCTAAGGTGCAGAGCAAGATGTATGTTAATGTTTGTAAGTTAGAAAAGAAGGAGACTAGCTAGAAAGCTAATGTGAGCTGTTGTGCTGTATAACAGGATGTTCACACAGGCTGCTCAGCCTACCATAGGCTGCTGATGTTACTGCAAACATTTGATTGGCTATATATATATATACATATTGCCTCCATCTAAAACGGAGCACCATTCTGTAGTATTCCATCAAATTAATGCAAAAAAAGGTGGCACCATCATGAAACCAAAAAATATAAAACATACATTTCATAATTTTGGTTTATATTTTTCTCTCAAAGTGAAACACAGCACAAGTGATTGAAAGAGCAGAGATGTATGCAGTAGCACACACACGCATGCAAATTCATTTCAGTTGGACTTTCATTCATCGTTAATGCTCTTATCAATGAGCATGCTAAGTGACCCAAATTGAACACACCTACTGTACAACTGTGCAGCCAACAGGTGCTTGCAATGTAAAATTGCTCGTTAGAAGAGGAAGACAGAGTGTTATTTGGAGCACAACATTTGAAAAATTAATAGACTGGATTCTTTTTTTTCAAAAATTGAAGCTGGACATAGAGCAGAGCAGATTGTGGAGGACATGCCTGGTGCCTTGTTGTGTGAAGCTCACAGAAAGTCATGCATATAGGTGCATTTACTACATTATTACTACATCATTATTTAGCCACTGGTGAGTTGCAAACCTGCTCTCCAGAATATCAACAACCACTGCAACATAACATTATGTGTGCACTACAGGCACCCTCTTTGTTTCACCGTGTTTGTGGGCTGCTCCTGCTGTGGTGTTGTTATGTGAACACTGCTGGTGATGCTCTGCTCTGTTCTGCAGTATATGTTATTTGATCAATGTATTTATACATGTGGCATATTAACTGTTGTTTAATGGCATGAGTTTTTTTGCTCTTTTTGCATTAAGTCTAGTGAGGCTAAAATGAAGAAGGTGGTTGCATCTTTATAATTGGTATTTTGTTGTATGCATAAGCTGCACAGTCACAAACTATATAAAAGGATTTAATATTTAATTTGGACAAATGGCACTGTGGTGCAGTTTGCAAAGCATGACATTGTTCCTCTATAGCCCACATACAGAGAGATTAACACATCAAACAGCAAGAATCATTATTGTTGTTTTCATGCATGTCTTTTTTTTATCAGATATGTATTTTATGTCTTACCTAAGTTATCTGAAAAGAAGGTCATGACAAATGTGATGTGTTCCAAAGAGTCACCTCCATCTAATCTCTGTGAAATCAGAGCCCCCATCTTTAATTAAGATGAAAGCACAAACTGATGCCTTTTTATATTTACTACATCAGTGAACATCCAGGTTAATCCAAGAAGGGATTATCTTCACTGACTGAGAGTGACCACTCATGTAATAAACTCACAGGTAAGGTGACTCACTTTCAGAGGGCCTGTGGAGTTGCAGGATGGCCCAGCCACAAGTCATGATAGTCATTCCACTAGACGCCATGTTTGGAAATGTCTCCATCATATTTATTTAAAGTTTAATATCTCCAGGCTGTGTCTTGGGCCCAATGCTGTTGACATAAAAATGATCAATGACAGTAGATCAGCCCCATGGGAAGTGCAAGATACACATCACATGATTAATGGCTTTGCCAGCTGTCATGAACTATACTGGACCAATACAGTGAAGGCTTCATAAATCATAAGTGTTCTGACACATGAAATTTTTGCGCTTTATAAAAGCCAACATTTGATGCGTTTTCATTTTTCTCCCTTTTGATTTCTGCAGTACTCTCCGGAACATAATCGGATCAATTTTGCTTCCAATTGTGTGTGTTTATCGTAACTATTTTTTTGTTGACAGTATTCCTATTGCAAAATGCCTCCAGTCTAACGATGAATTAAACATGAAATTTAAGAGTACAAATGAGATGTCCCTCAGGATAGTCTGTCATGCGCTGTCATGCGCTAATGAATGTCTCTTAAACCTGCATTAAGTGTTTACCACTAGAGAGAAGAAAGACTCCAAAACAAATTCATAGCAGCAGAGCCCTTTTATACCATCAGCTTATCAAGTGCTTAGGGCTGCAGTATTAGGAGAAAATTGGCTGCTTAGACATCCAGCAGACACAGAGCAATATGGGCATCCCATCAGAGTCTTTTTTTTTTTTCTTTCTACCTGTCAAATAAAAGCCGAATATTCACTCACATTTCAGCCTTGGTTTGGACTGTGAATCCCTGAGAAAAATATCTGGATTTCTTTTGTTTGCTTCAGCAGATGTTTTTTCATATAAATTAGCTTAAAGGGGCTGAAAGCTTCAAAAAACTATAGATCTACAGGTGTTGATTTTTAACTTGATTAGCATTACAACCCTTTCACCTTTCAGGAAGTCATTTGATTCAGTGTAATAAAAAGAAATCACTTACAGGAGCTTTAAATAGTCTGTAATGTTTCATCGGTTGTCAGTTGTATTCCTTCAAAGTGCATGGTGTTAGTTCTCCAAATCTTACAGGTGATAATAAGTTTCTGGACCCAACTTTTTGCATTATTTTGTGTGTCTATGTGTAATAAACATTTCCTACTGCTCATTATATTTAACTTGAGATGCTCTTCTGTTCCATTTTTGCACATTTGCATTCCACACGAATCATTATGCTGCCATGTGGTCACAATAACTCTCCTTAATAGCCGTATTAGTAAGACAGGTCACCAGGGGTACATCTTGGGAATGATTACACATCCACCCTCCCACCACCTACACATACTGTGTGTCCACAAGTTCATTACTCAAACATGCATGTGTGTGCCCAGTCTGCACAGACACCAAGAGGCAACAGAAGGAGGTGATGTTGAGAGAGGGAATAAGGAAGGAGAGAGAGGTAGAGGTCAGAATTAATAGAACACTGAACCTTTAATAACACTGTACAATGGAGAGGCCATTACGATTATAATTATACTCATTAGCCTAATATCTCCTCCTCCATCCTGTCCAGGGTGATATGCAACTCCATTGAGATCCATCATCTTCATTCCCGTTGGGACTCAACGAACATATGGTGAATTTAACAATGTGAGGGAAAAACAAAAATAAATTAAAAAATAACTTCACATAAATCTAAAATAATTGTTTACTTGACCATGCCTTCAAGAATGTTCAGCATTTCTATGAACACTGAGAAATATAAAGAAATTAACTTTGGATTTAACAGCAAGCACAGATACTTTATTAAGTCTTTATAGTGCACATTCAATCTTCACAGTAAAAGACAAGGATGCTTGTTTCAGCATGGGATTGTAAAAGATTGAGGGAATCCTATTGATAGGATGTTTTCTAGTTTTCAAGCGTTCGATGAGAATTGTGTCTTAGTGCTGAAAGATTAGTCCTCAAACCATCTTTTCCGCTACCTACTCAATCCAAACAACATCTTGTGTGAAATTACCATTGCCTCAGTTTTAATCTGACATGGCAAGGTCAACACACAATGAAGAGCAGCCACTACTATCACTGAGCAGATCTGCAAAGAGGCAGAAAAAAAACAAAGCAAAACAAAAAACACTGGGAAGACATCACAACTTAAAAAAAAAAAAAAAAAGCCAAAAGCTAAATCCAGTTTTTTATGACTTGGTAAATGTAAAAGGGAAGCTTCAAATGCTGTATGCTATGTTATATTTTTAGACAGTATGGCAACCTATTCAGGATATACCCTGCCAGCCCCTTGAGACTCTATAAGCTGGTATAGAAAGTGGATGGATAGTTGCAATGGAGTCTCCCAGGAGAGAAGATGTGTCCTCTCTGTTATGAGAATGGCAGGCAATCTGTTATTAGAGCTACAGTCATGCCCGTACATAAACAATGCATGTTTGTTATGTACTGTTGGAAGGGTGGAAAGAGACGGTTGGGTGGCAGTTAGTTATTTGGGGCTTATCTTGAGATGCCTTTTAGGTAGCAGCTAGCACAGCATACCTTTAAAGTGGAAATTAGCAGCAAGCAGACACCAAGATAGCACTGTTGGTACGTTACTGATATTGGCAGCTAAGACAATGGCACGTGCATGTTAGCACAAGCAGGAAATAGTTTTGTGAAGAGAAGTGGGCATGGTGATGTGAAACAGTGATCCCTGGCTTCTTATTAGAGACCCATAGGGGAGTTGCGTTGATCTCTAATTGCCACACCATGCAGAGGAAAACTTCTGGCGTGAAAACAATCCTTTCTTTCTTTTACAAAGCCACCTGAAGTGACATGATTGGAGTCATAGCTGGTAAGCTTTCTTATAGAAAAGCAACATGAGGAGTAAGAGGTAGCAGCAAGTATTTATGTGTAACAGCAGACAATTAAGCAGTGCAGCCCAACATCCTGAAAGCCTAAGCAGACCACCCAGCAAGAAAAAAATGTGCCTTGGATGTATATTTCAGCTAGTGGAGTAAGTCATGAATGAGTGTGGCAGCGCAATTTAACCCTTACATACTTTTCAATTCCATTTTGACATTTGAAAGCAATAAAAACACTCTGAATGTCAGTCTGTAAGCCTGAAATTTTATGACTTTTCCTAAAGTGGCCCAGAACATATAAAAATGGAAATATTTCAAAAAAAGTTATTTTTGTGCAGCCGGTATAAATATTTGCACATAGAGGATGTTCCAAGTGAAATTTGACCCATATTTATTCAAGGGGGATTTTATAGTCACTAGATGGGGTCAAATCAAGGTAAGGAGTGGTTATTTGGAATCTTAAAACAGTGAAACTATAAACTGGCATGTCTGTGTAGTTGTCATTGGGACAGTGAGGACAGCTCTCAAGGGGGACCTTGACACTGTCACAAGAACTGCTTGTGTTCCCACCCTATTGCTATATTTGCTAGGGTTCCCACCTAAGTGGGCCTTTGCGCCTGCAAACAAGCCTATACAAAGTCACAAATCAAACCCATCAATTCCCACACAACCAACATAGTGGTTGCCCATTCCTCCCTGTAGTGGAGGGCAGCTTTCATAGGACTATAAAAAGTACCTGAGCCCCTATTTCACTGATTATTCCAAGATGAAAAAGGAGACAGTGAGTTGAAGAGAAAGTATTAGAAGAGGACAACATAGAGAAAATGGAGGAAAAGACATTATGACTTTTCTCATGCAAAGGCAAAGCCACCTTCACCACATGCCAGCCACAGCAGCTGCAGCAGCACAGTAGTCCGGATCTTGTCTCGATCAGTCTGCAGGCCCACAGTCACTTGGCACAAGAGGACAAAAGAGAGGGAGATGCAACTTCTGCACAACAAAAACGACTGTAAAAATAATGTTTTTGTGGTTTTGTTTGTTTGAAATGTGCAAACCAGTTTGTTGTTTTGTTTTCTGACTAATACACCCAATGCAGAGTTGATTGTGTACAACTGACAGAAAAGGAGGGCATGTGGTTTGTGGGCAGTTTTGATTGATGGTTATAATGAAACCTACCATTTAAAAATGCTGTTGCATCCATCACTTTCAATAAAATTCATAGAAATAATTATGGCTGTTTTGTTCTCCTGTTTTAAATTAAACATGGGATCATAAGATAGTGTGATTGTGAGTGTTTTTTCTCTTTGAACGATTATTGTCAAACCAAAAGAAAACACTCTGCTCTCTGAAACATTAATGAAGGATTAATCTTCATTTATTAATAAAAATACATTTGTGGTTCAAAATTTGGTATAGGAAATAATTATAAAGGGATAATTGAGCTGGGTCAAAAATGACCTGCCCCATACAAAGGGTCAGGATATGAACAGTATGTAAGGGGTAAACTGTCTGAACCTGAATTGCCTTGCAGATTTCTCAACTGATATAAAAACCAAAAATGGAATGGTTCCAGTTTTTGGAAAAAAGACAGATTTGATGTGACTATAGGCATATTTATTTCCCATGAGTCACAAACATGCCTTACTATTCTGTTAGTTAGCGACTGTGTATGTTGTCCACATTCCAGACACAAACCACTACCAAGAAACCATGTTCTAGATGATCCTAAATTACTGGCTTTGTTGTTAAAGTGATCAGTGTATCCACAGGAGGTTTGATATTATAAACATAAAGAACAGCACAACCACACTAACAATTATATTGAAACACCACTTACTACAGGAATGTCTAGGTATTTAGACTCAGCTTTCTAACAATGAAAGGTCGTATTATCAAAGAAAACGTGAAAATAAAATGCTGTAATCAGCTCAACTATATGTCCAGTTGCAGACATAGAAGACAGTGTGACTGAGGGAGCCAGAAAACAACATCCTCATTAAATGTTGCGTCTCAGGCTGTGAACAGAAGGCCTGACCCTTTGATTACAGCCGAGCCGGGGACAAAGGCAATCCAAAAAACCTCCCTCGCCACTATGATTAATACTGCAGGAGGCAAGGCTTCCCTGTGCTTTTTTGATCATTTCAGATAATGTCTGTCATCGTGGCTTCCAAAATAAATAAATCAATAAAACAGAAAATGAAAATATAAAAACACTGTGAACCCCATTAGGCAACATGGGAGGAAGGGAGAGCAATCTCTTCAGATGAAGCAACTCTCAACAACAATGGACACTTGACTTTGTGAAATCTGCAGGCAATGGGCTTACAATGAACACATCTTATAGCATATTATATAAGATATCATATCATATACCGTATCATATCATTCTACAGGAACTGTGTGTGTTAATCAATATTGCTAGCTATGTATTAAAATGCACCACAAAGATGATATACTAAACTATCACATTAAATATTAAAAGTCCACATGACATTAACACATCTGAAACATATACAATAAAAATAGATTAGACTAAAGTCCGTAGCTGGATATGTTTGTTAAGGCACATTTTCTTTGTCCATGCTGTGTATGATATTCTGTTCTGGTGGCACCTGGAAGCTGCTTGGCGTCCTCTTCATCACATTCTTCATATATATTATAAATCCTTTATAATTTTGTTATCATGCTCAATGCTGTGTTCTGTAATTTGTGTTCTGTTCTGTACACACAACATCTATTGCACGTCTGTCCTGTAAGAGGGATCCCATTAAAGGTTTTTTTTAATTAGGGAGTCTTTCCTTATTCAAAACAAGGGTCTAAGGACAGAGGATATTGTATTGCTGTACAGACTGTAAAGCCCCCTGAGGCATATTTGTGATTTGTGATATTGGGCTATACAAATAAAACTTGCCTTGATTCTGTTGCTGGCAGATGAATGAATGAACAGGAATTGACCACGAAAGAAAAGTAGTGGCAGAAGTGCAACTATTGCAGAGATGAAAGCAGTGAGGAGTTAAAGGAAATGCAAAACAATGCACAAAAGAGCCATTTTGAGGAGTAACTATGAGCTTTAGTCCCACAAGAACAAAATGGATATACAGTACAATATAAATATTTTACATGTCTACCATATATACCAGATATGGATATATAATAAAAGGCTGAAGAAGAAATTTACCCTCCATGGTTGAACATTTTTGAAAAGGATTTATTAAAAACTCTTACATTTTCTCACATACCTACAGTATAATTAAATCTAAATGTTTTTTCTAAATGTATTCATTTTTCCCTTGTTTATGCTTCTAGGCTCATGCTTGCTTTTGCTAGCTATAAATTATTAGCTTGATTCATTAAAAGCATAGACTGAGGCAACTGTCATGAAGCGTGACAGTTGAATCTTGCCCTCTTATTATACAGCTGGATACTGGAAAGCAAGTGACCAATGCAGCCTGTTACAAAGATGATGAACACAACAGTCAAGAGATAATACAGAACTGAGATTAATTTTGTTATTGCAAGAAGGGTCCTGGCACATCAAGTCATACTGAAGAAAGATTCTATATTAAACAAAAAGTGAGAAGTTGGAATTGAAATTTGGGTCAAAACAAAACTTCAAATACACATTTAGCAGAGTTTAATTTAGTTTTAAATTCTGAAAGTGTGGTGATTGGTTTACATTAATAGATAACGGAGAAAAATAACCATTAAGCTAATGTCCAGTACTTTCAGTCAGATGAAATGTCCATGTAGGAACAAGCTATTATGCCTGAGAAGCAAGTAACAACAGAGAAAATTGTAGATAGTAAATATTCAAATATTTGAACAGATGTTTGGGCTGCTCAAAAATGGACAGCAATCAAATACAGAGGTGCTAAGAGCCTTTGTAAACATGGCTGTGTTCACAAAGTAGGTCTTGCCCTTATCTTCAAGCTCACAAATTGTCCATTATTTTCCTCTGGTTTAAGGAAATAAACAGTTCGTATTGAAATGGTCTCTCAAAGACAAAGAAATATATGTATTTGAAGCAATATCTGCTACTACATGTGTATGTTATTCACCTCTGAATACAAACTGATAATGGGTACAAAGATTAATGATATTTTAGCATTAAGGTGTCTTCTCCACAAATGAAGACAGGAGCAGCATGTCATTAACAATGCATGTCAGTGCTGAAACCAAAGTGCCAGAAAAGTGCAATATCTTCAATTTGTCTAGTTGCTATACTTAAATACTAATTCACAAACCCAAAGTTCTATTAAATAAATAATATAAAGTATTTCTGTTCATGGTAAATGAGCTAAATAATGTAAAGTTCTCAAACTAGACTTAAAAATACAAATTATTAATTGAAAAATTACTAAACAAATAAAGTTATTCCTGAATTCATCATTAGAATTTTTATTTAAACAGCATTTCTCAATGCAGTTATTCAAACCGTAGCATGAATGGGACTTTAGCTTTTCTATTTTTTAGCTTTTGCTGTGGTTTTGTGAAAATATGTACCACTGTTTCATCAAATAAAGCAGCCTCAATAGTAACTCCACTGTTGCAATTGATTATTGCATAGTTGTCCTCTGATCTAACCATGCTGCATCCGTGACACCTATTTGATCATTCCCTTCGGTATCCTCCTTGCACTAAAGAGACGTTATATAGAATATCATTTGTCTATTCATTACGGCGTACACTGCACTGAAAAGTCACAGAAAGAGAGTTCATGCAGGCAGCCCTGTACGGATGTGGTCAGGTAATTTCTATCCACAGAGGGTGAGCCACAGGAATGAAAGGGGGGAAACTGCTTCAGTTCATTGCAATGAAAAATTATCTGTGAACATTCCTCTGAAAGCAGACAAACAAAATTAGATCAAACTGATGGAAAAGGTGTCAAGGCTAATGCTTTCGGTTGTTAACACTGCTGATTTTGGTGACCAGACTCTGCCCCCGGTACACATGTGGCTATGATTATAAGAGGGCTTGTGGTTTTTGTAAAGCAATGACCCTAACTGCTTAAAAGCTGTTCTGAATCAGGGGCGAGGAAATATCCTTCCCATAATGTTTACTTTGCCTTTCCTCTGCTGCCTGCTCTGAAATATCTTAATATGGTCATCAAGATGCTCTGAAACCCACACAGCATATGCAATTACTGAATAGATTAGTGTGCAACATCTGGAATCATTAAATTTCACCTTTTTTGGTGTTTGGTGAAAGAGTTGTTAAAGTAAGCAGTGTGGTATAAAACTTGAAATAAGTTGGCAGGTGGATGTGACATGATATGTATGCTAATGACTCATCCACTGTGAAACCTGAATGAATGTGAAATATAAATATGTAGGAGTTCTATGCACGCCTGCTGTTTCAGGACACCTGGCCATTACACTGCAACATAGCTTCAAGTTAGAGTAAAAGTTTCTTCAAGGTTGCTTCTTGTCCTTACAGGCTGCACATCTTTATTTAGCATTTAACATTACTGAAGCTTTTACCTTGTACAATATAAAGAGCGTCTATCAGAGGATGATGCTCAGGTCTGAGATGTGAAAACATCCCAAGTAAAAAGCACATATCACTCACGGCAATCCATTTTCAGAGAGTGATATGTTCATTATACAACACAGAAATAAATACCTTTTTTTTTTATAAACACAGCCCAGCAGCAGCTGAAAAAAAGAGGAAAATAGATTTTTATACATTTTGCTTGATTAAGAATTGTCTCAGGGGAGCTGTACAGCTTCTCACTATCCATCATTAAACAGGCGAGCGGTGAGAGGATCAGAGGAGTTAGAATGAAAGCTAAAGTCTTGGAATAATTATCATCATTCTGTAACTTTTAAGTTTCTGCAGCAAGGCTCAGACTTGTCAGCATCTCCCCACATACACAAGAGCAGCTTAGTATATGCAGAAGACAGCTGTACTCTATGCAACGCACTGTATGGCCACCTAGTTATTTACTGGTTCCTATAATCTCTTCAGTATCTTAATCACTGTCTAAATACACAGAGAGAGTATTTTATTTGGAGGAGAAATCATTTGATGATGTGAATTGTTAATCAAGAGACTAGCAACCATTTTGGCTGGATTTAGACACTACAGAACTAACAGTGCGTTCGCCAGGACAATAGAAGCACAGATGCACATGAATGCACTCAAAACAAATGCACACACAATGCAGATGTAGGAAATAGGGACCATGGAGGCGTCCAAACACCCCACTAATCCTGGTGGAATATTTTGTCATTAGTGTGTGAGTGAGGATGCTGGAATGCAGCATCCAGTAAGTGGTGCCCTATAGCCAACACTGGGAGAGCCCCTGCCAGCCCAATGTGTTCTGCTAGCAATCACAGCCCACTGAGTCACAGGCCAGTGGAAAATGTCAGATAAACATCACACTGGGAATGAGCTTCCTCCCTCTCCCCTTCTCTCTGGCAGTATAAGTGGTTTAAGAATAGCACTAGAGATGGAGCTGCTTATTTTAAATGACACCATGAGAGTCAAAAGGTCAAATGAAATATACAAGGTTAGAGCAGGCGAATACGGTGCTAAGTAGATCAAATGACCGAAGTACACGCCAGGGTATGTTGTGGGTTTCGCTCTGATTCAAACGCTATGCCGCATGTTATTCCGTCTCACCAACATCTCTGCTGTCATCCTGTATTATGTAGTATCCAATAAAGGAGAGATTCTGTAGGAAACAGAGAGGAGCTGAAACCTGAGTCAGGGCTCAGAGTTCTGCTGCAGAAATACTGCATTAGGACTAAGCTCAGACTTGGCTCATTTTCAGCCATCCAATTCACACCTTCGCACAAACATTCACAAAAGCTTGTCGTAATTTCCTGTGAGACCTTAGAAAACACAGTCAGGAACAGCTCTCACTGCAGGCTGGTATTGTAAATCACACGAGGGCAGCTCTGATATTTCATTTTTGCTGAACATTTCTCTGCTTATCGACCGGTGGGAGAAAGTAGCCTATGAAACATCTCTTCCAGTTTCATGACGTATTGCACTAACTCTGTGCTGCACTGCAAGTGGGACTTACACTATCTAATAATTTTGTCAGGTGTAACAGCCTTTTACTTTTTAAAGTATTGGATATTAAAAATAAAAAAAATCCATGACTTTTAAGGTGGTGGAAAGTAAGTGCATTAACTCAAGTACTGTGCTTAAGCACAATTTTTAAGTACTTTGCTGGATTTTATTTCATGCTGCTTTTTACCTCTACTACACTACATTTCAGAGGGAATTTAATTTAACTTCATTCTGTGGGTTTGGATTTACGTACAAAACCTATATGATGGCTTGTTTAATATGATGCCCTGTGATAGATTATGCTGCTAGCAGTACATAAAGTAGTTAAAATGTAGCTCCACTTCACCACAATATTTAAATGCTGCTCACACATTGATGAATCAGAATAATAACCCAGTAATATAATATAGAATAATGTAATACTCTAAAAAGGATCATTCTTTATAATAAATATTTTTACTTTTTTTACTGTATAATTCTGCACTGTTATTTAGTTTTGAATGCAAGACTTTTACTTGTAATTGAGTACTTTTACATTGTGCTATAGCTACTTTTATATAAGCCCTTAGTGAAATTTTCCCCTTAAGCAGCTTTAATGTTGGAAAAATAACCTTTCTGACAATATCACATATATATTATTTATCCGCTCCATTGAAACTATATGGTGATTTCACCATGTCAAAACATTTTTTTTTAAATTCAGCCTGACGTGGTTGGTATTTTGGAAACTAAAATAAAGTACCATGAATTTGAACAATGGGTGGCACGTTTATAGGTTAAATGGGTTGAATGAAAAATGGCACATTATGAGGGTTCTATTAATTTGGCTTAATAATTATATCCTCTTTTCTGAACTTTAAAAGACTTGGCAAAGCCACGTGTGAGGTTCATCATCCCTAATAATTACTTATAAGGTCTTAAATCATTCTTTTCCAGTAGCAGAGAAAAAGCGAAGGTTTTGGTCCATGTCTTCATGATTACTCCATTGCTGTGCTGACCGAGTGCTGCCCGGTCCTTTACTGTATAGCTGCTGGGCAGGGATGAGCTACTCCTCCTCCTCCCTGGCATTCACTTGCAGTGGCAGCCGGTGATCATGGTGACGGCAGGGCCAGTCAGGTCTAGACTGGTCCAAGTTGCAGTAGTGTGCTGGCTGCAGTGCTAAGGAGCTGTGTTTAATTAGGCCCATCCTGCTGAGCTGCTGCTGTTTATTTCCCCTGTGACACTCCGCTGATCTCCGCTGAGAGAGGAAGACAGAGAATCATTATGCATACACGTCTGCGCAAAAGCACCTACACACTATATAGGCACATAAGATAACTCACACATACACATTTACACCCAAACACACAGAACAGCAATTCACTCATCAACCTGACTATACTTTGCTATATACACATTCATTTTCTGTAAAATTTCATTCTGTGCACACACGACCAGTTCGGAGAGACAGTATAGCAGCTCATAGTGCTCAGCCAGTGATCCTCTGATCTTAGTGTACATTCCCACATTATCACACTGCAGCAATGAACTAGAACTCACACATCTCTAAAACCAAAATGGTGTTGAGCCAATATTGTGTATGATTGATTATTTAGACATATGATCAGTCAAATGAATGAATTAATTGTGTGAAAGAAGTTGCAAGGCAGGGACTCCAGGAATTAACTGCCCCTGGCCAAGAAATAGTCCAGCACATAACCCTCCAAAGAACGTCAACGTGCCATTTTTACACATCAGTTTTTGTACAGAAATAAACAAGACATGTTGTGTAGTGAGCTTTAGATGTGCTGGTAGGTGGATTTTGTTACCTTTGGACAGAGGCTGGCTGTTTTCCTCCTGTTTCCACTCTTTGTGCTAAGCTAAGCTCATATTTACCATATAAATATAAGTGTTATTGATCTTCTAACTCTCAGCAAGAATTGAAATAAGCATATTTTTATTCCTTTACTTTGGCAGAGACATCCTATTTTATCACCTTTTGATCTGAACTTTTTGAAAAAATGTTCATGTAAAAAAAGAAAACATACACACACACACACATACACACACACACACACCAGACACACCACTCTCTGTCTCACATACACACATTTGAAAATAGAGTACATGTTATATGGGGGAAAGGGCAGCAGCCGTGTCTCACTGGTACAAAAATCAATCCAACAAAAAAACAAAAAAAGCAGTAGCCCTGACAGAAGTTAAGTTGGACCTGTGAGTTTCTCTGGATCCCTGCAGGGCAGCAACTCCACTGAGTTCTTTTAAACATTAGCTGTTTAATTTAAGTGTGGGTCCAGTGAACTGGAAGAGAATTACTGTTTATCTCTACTGGGTCTCCATGTGGCAGGGAGAAGCATCAGGTCAGCACAACGCTGCAGCCAAATGGATAGACAGAGATGGATGGATTGTCAGAATACCTCGGTACCAAACAATTCATACTATAGGACACGTTTTCCCTACATGCAATTTAAGCTGCTTCGCTAAACAAATCTGAAGCCAAGACAGACAAACAGGATAATGTGTCCACACATTTTGTTTCCTCCCTTTTGCTTTCCTTGTTGTGTTTCAGTAGCTGCAAATTGAGAACAATTGGAACACATGGTGTGTTAGAAAATCAGTTTGACTACTCTGGCACCTCCTATTGTGAAAGTAGGACTGGCAGAGCAACCATACGCTCTGTGCCAGGTCCTTCTTATTACACAAACACAACTGAACACTCTTCAGGAGAAATATGACTGATTTCCTACTTTAAGATATGATATGCCCTGTAGTTTTAATGTCAATCAAACATACAGCTCAATATGAAATGACAAACATATAGATGACAGTACCCAGGTTGCTCTTCTCACAGTTATAGTAACATAATATCAATATTTAGGTCATTCAGATGTTTGAGTTCAGATGAGTAGCTTATGAACCTACTGTATATATAGCTCCTGGAGTTAAATTATCATGCCATTCCAAATCATATTTATGTTTTCATGGTCTGCCAGAGACCATAAAAACATAAATATTCTGCTCTTATCTTTTGGGCCACGTTGGTCCAGAAGATAAGAGAAGAATATTTTCCTTGTTAAATGGAACAATTTTTCCTCTTTAGGCTAAATATATGTGAAGAATAATTCATGAGACACACTTGTATAGTATCTACATTGGGTTGTAATTCATCGGCCACATGGTGTCATTGTGTCTGGATGATAAAGTGACTGAATGCAGCAAAATGGACATCCAGGAATTCTTTTGAAGTGCACAGCTGTGCTCATATCAGTTGTGTATGAAGTATAATGAGGGACCTCCTTGTCACTGTCACCTGTGATAGACTCATCAGACTCCAAATCACAATGCTAATGGAGAGATCGCCCAGTGGGATACAAAGGAGAGATATTGTTGTACGAGGTTACAGTGGCGCCTGAGTATTGAAATGGGATGCATAATGGCAGATTTATTTATGGTGTTAATGTATTTTAGAGGAGCTCATTTGTCTGTCACTGTGTATACTTGACTGGAAAGGATGGAGATTAGCAGTGAAGTCACTATGACCTTTCTGTCTGTCATTCCTCTTCCCTTCACACCGTCTGTTGCACCCAGTTTTGGTATTTTTTCTCAAACTGTACGAGGGAGTGACCGTGAACTTGGATTAGGAAAGGTCCTTGGCAGCAGCAGCATTTCTGTTGGATGACAAAGAGCAATCTGAAAAGAGAAAGTGTTTCTTGATCCAGTGCCTTGGACTAAAATGTTTGGAGAATGCCTCCAGGAAGGAGATGATTGGTGCTGATGTTTACTTAACCTGATTAAAAATGCACTTATCATTGCACAGGCATATGAAAGCAGTTACAATTTGGAAAATGTGAATCTTGCTCTTGGAGTATTCGTTTGCTTTCGCCTGTCACCCCTAAATGTAATAAATATAGTGCAGATAAGATGAAATGAGACTAAAATTGGACTCTGGAAAGGCTCACGCTTTAAATGATCAGAAATAAAAATGATAAATAATGTTATATCATGATGCAAACTTTTATTACATCCAATTTTTCAGTGTTTACAATACTGGTTGAGATTTGTTTGGTGCCTAGACAAGCATCAGAATATGAGGCCAAAACAGATTCATAGCACAAAACCTTCTTGCCAAATGTTTGTAAAGATTAGCCACAGTCTAACTGGCAGTTTAATTATTTTTGATTGCACATTATTAGCAACTCCCTCAGTACACATTTATGTGTCTCTTGTCTGGCAAATGAGGCTCATTGTTGATTCCCTTTTTCTCCATGTCATCAGAGTTCAGGACAACATCATGTTGGCATTGAGAATGATTGGGAGAAGAGAAAAAAAAAGAGCAGTGACAGGCTTGAGCAAACAATCTCAGCATGATCAAAGCTGCTGAGTGGAAGAGAACACTGTGTACAATGACTGGAGAGGGGCGGGAGGAAGGCACTGTAGTGAAACCGATCACCTCGACACAAAGTTTCTCTGACACTGCAGTTCATGGGATGGAATAGAAGTGCAGTTACAATCCATTAATCATAACTACCATACTAATGTCAAGCCTATACGCTGACTTGTTGTATAACTTTACAGCAAGCAGTTGTGTCTGTAACTGCATCCTAATTAGACTGTAGCCTTTATCTCGCAAGTTATTGTACTATTACCTGAGGTGTGACAACAGACAGCAACAATAACAACAAAACAGTTGTCAGAATGTAAGGTCCGGTCATCACTCTACCTTGCAATCAAACTGACAAGGTAACAACCTCCATTCTGTATCACATTCACAATCTGCCTACTTGTACATAATTACCACATTTCTCCCCTGCAGTGAGCATTGCCGGTAGGAGCGGCATCCCCGTTGAGCCAGAAAGACGTGTGACACCCATACCCACCGAGCACAGTCATTAGACACTGAGTGGAGGCAAAGTTCAGCAGATTAGGTCTAATGGTCGCACATTGGGATGAGGAGCTGAACTGGGGACAGGGCAAGTAAAAATGTGTAATGGGGGGGTGGGGGGAGGTGGAATTAAATGGAGGCACTGTTCGCTGAATGTGATTTGGATGTTAGTCGGATTGTGTTTTGTGAGACTGCAAAGCTGTAAATAATGTTTCAATCAATTTCAATCATGTGATGTCATTCCTCTTCCTCTACAGCAGCTTGAGGCTTTTCTGATATTACACAAGCACCAGATTTGCTTTTTTCCCTCACATCAATTAATGTTTGACTGATATGATTTTTGTTAAAGGCATCATTTGTGGTTAAATGTAAATACTGTAAATTTCAAAAGAATGGATCTTACTATTATTCCAGAATTGACAGGTGAATTAACACAATAGACAACAACAAAATCTCAGTTATTGATATTTTCCAGTGGTGCTAAAAAAGTGTTTACATCAGTAATGTTCATATAGGACTGAAATAGACTTTTATTTTCAATTGTGATGTGCTAAGGCATTTTAAAGCTAAGATTAGAAAAGTAAAGGAAAAACAATCTGATGAGAGTTTAAGAGATAAGATAAGATAAGACTTTATTGATCCCTAGAGGGAAAATTTGCATGTTACAGCAGTGCAGGGAACAAGGAATCAGATAGGGTTCAGTATTGACCTGAAAATTCACCTGAGGTTTGGCAAAGTGGAAAACCTAAAATAATAGCAACAACAGTAATTGAAAAACATGAATGCATGCTCATTATTGTGCAATAAATATTCACAACATCACAAATCAGGAAATTGCATATTGATTTTTGACACTTTTTTCAGTGAATGCCAACTCTAAGTAATATGTCTGAAGCCTGTTGACTAAGTTTAAATTCGACTGAGAATTATGTGCTGTATCTTAGTGTGTGTTTGTGTGTGTGTGAATATATCATCCTGTATTCTTTACATATATGCATATAAGCCTGTATTCAGCGGACACTTCTGGGTCATTTCCTTGGCAAGATCCTAATCCAATCTGTTCCCTCAATGTACAATTAAAATACTGCTCAGCAATACTGCACTGCACTGTGTCCCAATTATATTTCTCCAAATGTTCCCAGCAACACTGCAACACTGCAGCGTGAGCTCCACTCCCACTCCTCCCACTTCTAAGTTTGGGTGACAGGCATCTGAAATACCTGGTTTGTCTGTAGAGCTTTTCACAATGCCCCAGATCCATCATTGCGGGGCCATTGAGGCTCATTGTGTGCATCCATTAACTGTATCTATGGTGGAACCTTACAAAGGGCCAGCTTGAAGAGGGTCATTGGTGCGTGGGCCCCCACTATCATAAATCTGGTGCAGTCTGGAGCTGAACCTCCCCTGTGCTCAACTAATGGTGCTGTAATCGCTGGTACTGCTTCTTGGGTGGGATGGAGGGGTGTGTGTGCGTGTGTGTGTGGTGGGGGGTCGGGGGCTTACGAGGGGACGGGGTGTATAAAGCATTACTCATTTGTTTCCAAGCTCCGAGACCAATGAGCCCTAACTAATCACCCGGCTTTTTGTCTTTTCCATAAAAGTGTTTCTGAAGAGCACAAATTGGCCAACTGTTTTAGAGACACTTTCTTTGTCAAGATACTGATATTAATCATTGTCTTTATCCTCAATCCAGCACAGTGTTAATATCCATATGAATAAAATATAGACTGCTCATAAGGGATGGTCAAACCCTTTCCCTCGTTTGCTTTCGGATGGATCTCATTGTTCCTCATTATTGAAGTGGGTCAGTGCCTCCTCACCTCTCTGCTCACCTGTAGAAAAAAAAACATATGAGTTTAGAGAGACCTGCAATATTAATGCCCCCATAAAGTAGGGGGGACCTTCTCCACAACCATATCCTACCATAAATATAACTTTAGGTTTTGTTTCTGCACCAGCCATGTAAACTATTCCTATTCTAGTGGATGTAGACAAGGGTTTAACAGCATTATAGGATTGTTGGTCCATATTTTGATGAACAATGTGCAATGATTATCACTAATCATCAAAATTATAAGAAATTTTTAGCATGATATGTAATATATTGCAGTCTTATACCCCAAGGCTCTTCATAATTAGGAGAATTTGGAAATATATTCATATAGCAAACAAATGCTCAAGGAAAATAGGCTTTTCAGAACTATTTTTCACTCTCTTTCACCGAAGAAAGCTGTGTCAATGTGTCAAAACTGGAATTTGTACCAAAGTCACAAATTGTTAGCTTGTTTAATGTGTTCCCCTGCGCTCTGAATGCTGAGTAGTACCCCTGTAAGCATTGCCATGCAGGTACAAGTGTCCACTAATTTGCCTGCAGGGGCCTGGGAACGACCATTTCCCACGTGCTATATAACATCATCTAAATTGGGTTATTTTGACAAAGCTATGCAGGATATGAACACATTCTTTAACGCCCAGTAGCCCACACTTCTTCTTCTTCTCTCCACCTCCAGCTTTGTAGGCAGCTCAGTCAGAACATCTCCCACTAGAGTCTGTGGGTGTCCTCTCAAGTAAGAGGAGCTCCTATTGGTTTTGCTCTTGCATCCTACCCACGCACTTCCAAAGGTTCCCTTTTCTTAGCCAACCAATCTCTGCAATTCCTGGCAGCTATCAGAGTGTCTGAAACACAAAGAAACCTGTCCACCTCAATCCTGTCCCTTAGTGCCGGGAGATGCAGAGTGTTGGTGTTGGCAAAAAGAGTGAGAGTGGCTCTGCTTAAGGGCCCCGAGTCCTCCTCTCTCCTTCATATGGTGGATGATCAAGCCTCAGAGGAAGATTCGAGTCGAGTGCTTAGAGTACAATGGCTCTTTCCTGCCAAACACTGCAGGGTTACCGATGGAATACAGCCAGTCATATTTTCACATCAATTACACCATTTAGACCAATAGACTGTGTCCAGTGCTTGATGTCCAATCATGGTATTTACTTATGGAGCCCCAAAGTGTTCAATAAATAAATGATTGTTATTAAACACTGTAGAAGAAGTGATAATTCTAATCGTTTAGTCATAATTTATGAAAGATTTGCTGAAATGTTTCTTTTGTTGCTGCAATACCATCATTAGCATCAACAATCTGAGTGATCTTTTATGATTCAGCCCTCATGCCACGGGTAGTGGGCGTCTCCATATGGTTAATTGTAAACCATATGGAGACATTTTAACCCTAAACTAACATTTACTGTTTGGAAAATGCATTTCTCTGCTGCACACATGGTATGCATCTACATAATAGCAGTTTCTTTTTTTTTTTTTTTTACATGCAAATCATAACTAAAAGCATTTTTAATGGTGCATTCTTTTCTTTCGTCCTTGTGAAATTGTGTCATAAGGTTTAAGGAAATGCTTTCTCTGATGTAATCCATAGTAGTAACACTTTATTATCACTGAGGTATATGGAGCCATATCAGA
The DNA here is from genome assembly GCF_963924715.1 of Thunnus thynnus. Classification (NCBI taxonomy): domain Eukaryota; kingdom Metazoa; phylum Chordata; class Actinopteri; order Scombriformes; family Scombridae; genus Thunnus; species Thunnus thynnus. The sequence goes on from NC_089528.1 coordinate 17,174,509, forward strand.
TATTCATCCGAGGTCATTTCCAATGTGTAAATATGAATGTCATCCTTGATAAGGTTGCATCCAATAGTCCAGTGATGATGATAGATGGTCAGTGATCCACCCGTGTGTTATTCAACGCTCTTCCAGACATGCTCATCAACTGCAGGGATTAGCATTCTGCTCAGGTCCTTCTTCTCTATGTGCCAGGACAAAAAGCAGAGGCGCTGCAAAAATGTTAAATAGATATGCCAACAAACAAGCGAGCAAATAGATAACTAAAGAGAAATATTCATGCCTACCTGTTGGATGTTGTTTGGTAATGATTTTGAGATCATTCATGCATACAATGTGTTTTATTAAATGGAATTCCTACAGAGCACTTAAAGGAATCTCACTGTGTGCATTCAGTTGAAGATAAGATTATCCGTGGTGTTGTACAATGGTTCATTTTAGAGCTGGTGTAGATTTTGTCAAAAAAAGATTATGTGATTATCAAGGTAATCCTTTTTTCTTGGTTTCTCTGCTTGTGTAAAATACACTGAATATACATTATATACACATTCCAAAAGATTTGACACATTCAGGAGAGAAAATGCACCCACGTTAGGAAACCATAATTTAAATTTATCTCTCACATTGTGGTTTTCAGTTATACTCAACTGGACAGATAAGTTAAAATGATATTTTGATGTTTTATAAAATATTTGAACACCCCTATTACTTTCTGTCTTGATATTCACAATTTTTCTTCAAAATTTGCTGAGTGTCCTTCTTTCCCTCCAAGCTCTCATTAGTACAAAATCTAAGTGACCTGCCATTGGAAGCTGGGTCTGAAGAGTTACACTGTGACAGGTTGCTCCAGGTCTCAAAATGACAGCAGCATCTCCATAAAAAAAAGATCCACGACAGTCTCAGAAATGTGGGCTAAGAAATATCGACTCTCTGCTAAAACCCACTGCAGTACAATGAAGCAATAAAAAGCAGCCGTATGTGTCAGGAAGCAGACAAGGAGAATAGAACCGAGACAGGTAAAAAAGAGGGAATCGGGTGAAGGACTGGGACAAGCTTCGCCTCTTTCTTATTATAAGGTGTGATTGATCACAGTATCATGCCATTAATGGTGTTGGAGCTCACATCGAGACGCTGGGATAACAAGGTCATGCTACCACATTATTGTGCAGTGCTGTTCTTTGACAGGGTGGCAATATCCTCCACTTCTGACTCACACTTCCAAATCTTTTCATTCAGTTTGACTCGTGTTACTATTACAAATTTGGATCCTTTACTATATAATAATGTTGATAGAATTCTTGTGAAAGGCTGTTTTGCATATGAATGTTTAATGACTTGTTCCCAGCCAACTTTAACCGAGGAATTATTGGCTTTGCATAGTCATTTCATGACTAATGTGTCTTAATGACATCTCTATGGTTCCTATTTAAGACACTAATGGGCAGTAACACATCTCAAACTGTGGTGTGTTATATTAAATTAATTATTGATCTTGGCTTCATATGCAATTGATGTCTCAGTCCTTGGATACCTTGTTATTGATGTAGTTTTGCTGAGGTTGTAAAGCGTGTCTGAAGCCACAATGCATCGCACTGTGCCATGGAGCTTCATCCAGACTCACATCAACATGTGCAGAGATTTTCAGCATCGATGCAATTTGCACTCCGTATTAAAATTAGGGAAATCAATGAAAAATGCACATTTATTTACAGAATCTACAATGATTCATGGCTCAGCAATGTTGTCAATAGATGGGGATAATGAGCTGAAATTATTATGTCCTGGCTTTATTAACACCAAACATCATTTCTGTCATATTTTTTGCACTTAATTAGAATTAATTTGTGTTATTGTTGCAACATTTGCCGTCTAATTGAATTTGGATTTCTGGATGTAAAAGGATTCACAAGGTCATATGACATCATGTGAATGATGTCACAAATACACTGGATTTCTGAGGTAGAGAATTGAATGAATATGTTCACTCATCTGCATTAAACCAATTCCATTCACTTTGTTATTGTTTGTACATCTGACCAGAACCACTACCAGTGTGTTCTACATACTGATAATAATAATGTGGTTTTGTAGTTCTAAGTTCTGTTTGGAGCTTTAAAGCCGTGAAGATGATTTATCCATCTTGGCAAGCATTCATTTCTGCTTGTTTATAAACTGAAGAGTTTATGGGCTTCTTAGCTTTGGCTCTGCTGTCTTCATCTGTCTTTTGCTACTGCTTTTCCTTTAAAGAGGAAATAGTCTTTACTGCAGGAGAAAACAAACCTAAACGTTGTATCTTAAAGTCCTGTGTTTAAGGGCTTTACAATGCAACCTGACCTGAGCTTGCAAAGTTGCAGTTTTTTTCTTACATACACTATGAAGACTCTGTAAAAAAACAAATAGGCTAATACAATGTATTAATACAGATAACCGACCAGAGTGTGAAGGTATTGATATTGACAGTAAACTGGGTAAATGTTGTCATATCATGACTATTCTGGGGCTACAATCATTTCAGCTACAGCATCACACTGCACACCTATCTCAGCATTGTGGGATTGGGCAGCATCTGGCCCGTCTGTGTATTTGTTTGCCCATAATGCAATTCTCCCGCGTTATAAACAAGTCGAGTGAGGCAGTCCACTCACTGGTTTTGGTTGAGGATTTGTCTTTGTGCCGCTACCGTCAGTCTTGTTCTTTTTTTAGAGCTAAAAATACTTGCAGGGACAAACAGAAAACAAAACAAAGGAGAAAGAAACACATATTACGTAGACCAAGAACGGTTTTGAAATATTCAAAACTGTGGAGCAGCCACAGTCTTATTTCTGTCCTCATACATCCTACAGAGTAGGAGTCAGTAAGGCATTATTATAGCCTTAATAAAATAGAGAGCGGACTGTATACCAACATTAATCAACCTCTAAAGATTTCATCGAGTGCAGCAATAACTGGATGTATGTTTTTTATCTCTTCCATCCACAGGAGACATGCAAATGAGCCAGGTTAGCAATAAGACCCACAATGTGACACTTCCGAAATCCCCCTCTGAGTAAAATCTGTGCTTGGACTTTGGACTTCTAAAGGACACAGCTTGTAAAAACTTTCTGTGACAGAGAGCGAACACGATCCCCAGCATAAGCCGCCCTGCTTTTGAAGCTCCTCTCCACTTAGAATTGAGGGTAAAGGGTCAAATCAGGAGAAGGAGGCATTTGTGGAAAAAAAAACAAAAAAAAAAAAACGACGGCCTGAAGAGAGATTAGTAAGCGTAGGGTGAAAACTCATTCAACATGATCCAGTTGCCATGTAAATCTGTTTTACACCTTTTGAGAGTAGCTGGGGCAACGTCATATTAGGAAGAAACACCAGTATGAGCTATTTATTACAACATAGGAATTTTGTCAATTGAGTTTAAAGTGTAAAAGGATTAAAGGAAGCTTATAATCTCTGTGTTTATCACTACTTAGCCAATCACAGTGGATGGTTTGACACATATGTCAGTTGACTAATGATTTTGAGTCACTAATTCATTGCTATGTTACAGTAATGAGCTGTAATTCATGTAATAACTGACATTTTACAGATGTCAAGCAAATAAAAGGCTTATTAATACATACTTGAATTGAATCTCGCATCACATCTAGCATTCTTTGACAAAGTGTGAATGAAAGCTGATGTTCTTTAGACTGACTGTGCTCCAGAGTTTTGTTCCTGCCTGGCTGATGGCTTGTCACTGTAGCCTTTGGCTATCCATACGAATGGGTGACTACAATAGAGTCAGTAGACAGGAAAGACTGGCCTACCCAGTGGCCTCTTTTCTCCTCCATATAGACAATAATATAATGACCCCGTTGTACAATCAGCAGCACATTGATCTCAGGCAGTCTAGCCTTCCACACATTTATTAGCCACTGATCATGAAGTCCCTCGCAAGATAGTGTAAGACCAGAGTAACATGTTTGTTCTCATTGCAAGAAATTATCCACTTATTGTGTGAATGTGACCAAGAGACATAAAGCCTTAATGACGAGAGGGTGATGGAATGTCAAGTGTTTAAAAGCATGAATAAATCTAAAGGCTCTTAAGGGAGTCTTTGTTTCCTGTCTTTATTTTTGTTCTTCTTTGCCATTCTTTCTCCTTCCTCTATTTTTTGCATATTTTATTTCACATGAGAATAAAAAAAAAAAGAAAATCTAAAATATTTCTCTGGAGTGCAAAGTTGCCATTTGCTTTGGCTTAATGTAATTGTTTTTTCAAGTCGTGATAAAGAAGGTAAGTGCTTGTGTATGTGTGTGTGTGTGTGTGTGTGTGTGTGTGTGTGAGAGAGAGAGAGAGAATCAGAGAGACAAAGAGAAAGAGATGGCCTGGGTGTCTGTAAGTGTGTGTGCATGGTTTATGATTACATGTCCTTTGTGGAGCACATCAACCATTCATGCAAGAGGAACCACAGCGAGATGAGAAATGCCTTCCGCGCACTCGCAGGCAGCAGAAAGTGACATTGAACGTTCATATACAAGCTGAGAATCTCATGCTCAGCCGATATGCATCTTATGAAAGAAACAGCGTTCATCATTTTCGTCTCAATGCGCCCCCCCAACCCCCACCCCCAACACCCTCTCCCTCCCTCCCTCCCCCCCCAATTCTGCGACCACGGTGTCACGGTTGCGTGTGGACTGAGAATAGGCCCTAATAATGGCAGGATGGGGCCTGATAAATGGGACCTGATGAATCAGTATCGCAAACAGCGGCCGAACAATATCTGCTGAAACAGAGGGTGAGCCATTCGAGAGATATCTGCTTGCAGTCGGTGAGAACACGAGGAGCTGTAGATCAAGAGTGGAAGTCGGTGTGATCGCCGTGCAAAACCTGAGACTCAAGAACATGTGCCTTCCGCTCCCTGAAGCTGAAGAAATGCAAACAAATTGATCTAATATTATACTTAGAGGGCAACAGAGTAGAAATGAAATTGATTGATCCCACGCAAGTGACTAGGCCTATACACAAATACATTAAAGACTGCATGTGCCCTGTATGCATGCTCTATGTCATCCAGCCTGCTTACTTATTCATTCGATGGTAGCATGCAGGGGCTGGGAAACCATAAGAAATATGCTCTTGCTGCTGCAGGCCAGAAATTTCTATCGATAGCCTGGGTAGCATCCATCTTCCCAAAGTCCACCAAAGGTCAGGAGCAGCATAACTTAGAAGCTGGTTTGCATTGGATTCTAGTCTGTATTCTGCATGTTTACTGACAGTCCCCCCATGGAGACTGGGTGACGCTGTGACACTCTTGCTCAGCCATCCACACATACCAAGCCGAGGATGGCTGTCTTGTAAATCTGAGATGGCGAGGGGGTGTCAGTGAAAGCATTGTTTCACAGTCAATAAAAGGGGCCCTGGGTTGCTCATAAGAACAGCAATCTGCAGCCATTTTCCGAAGAGAACCTCTCGGGAGTACTTGGGAGGTTATAAGTTGAGTTCCTCCTTGTATTTGGAGTTAATATCTCGAATAAAAACTAAAACAATAATCAGCCCAGCACATATTCCAGTATCTAATGGGAAAAGATATGGAGTCAATGGAATACAGTGTGCATATGAGAGCCAGATTTCACTCCAGGAACGACAACAAAGCCCACACTGCTAGCCAACAAATGATATCACGTTCATTATTTATTTATCGCTTTGTATTCCTGAGGTGTTTGCTTTTTTTTTATGTGCATTTTGTATGTCAAAGACATTCACATAAACTGGCAGATAAAACCGATGTCATTCCCATCCAACTTAATTAGCTTTGCAAATAATTTCCTGCATATTTAAATTCCCTTGCATTACTATTTTTAATCCGTTTGTCAGCTGGCTAAAATGTGCAAATGAGATACTGTTTTGAGCAATTATTTCACCCATCCTTGCTGGACCATATGGCAAATAAATGATGAAAATATGCTTCTCACACAATAGTCATTCCAATTACTGTTCAGTCAGTCAATGTCAGTGATTATAATCCTCCAAATATATTGTCCTTTAATTTCCCATATAATAGGTCTATATTCCATCATCTCTCAAACTGAAGCATACTATTTTCCTTGCATTGTTCCGCAGTCTCTAACACGACATGTCTATAAAGAACTGTATGTTTTTTGGGTGTGGAGTGAAGGAGCCGTGTAGCTGCTGCCTTTATGTCCTGTGCTCTCTTAGATTGCAAGCGTTCCTTCGGGGATAATCCATGTTGTGAAATTGAAGTGCAGTGCTGGAATACAAGTTCTCCCCACTCCACCCCCACCCTCCTCTCCCTGCTGAGGGTTAAAAAATGAAACGGGACTTGACAGCTTGGTGGATATGACCCTGTTGGAGTAATCTGAACATCAAGATGACAGTAGTGGGAGGCACTGGCGCCAGAATAGGGGGGGCAGCAAGACTTTTTGTCCCCCCACTTTCAGGTGTTATGGTAAGAAGGTGGTAACGTCTAAGCCCGGTATTACAGTCAACGTCTTAGCCTACTCAAACATGTTGGACCTTTAAATACAATTATAATCAACTGTTGTGTAATTCAAATGAAATCAGAGTGAAAAACATAAGAATCTGTATCAACAGGAGCCAGAATGCTCCCCCACTTCAATATATAATTTGTGTATTTTATACTATATTTTACATTTTTCTTCTATTGTAAATTCTTTTTTCTTTTATATTATTTAAGATTTCTTAATCTTGTGTGTATTTTTGACTGCTACGCACCACAACAACACCAAGACAAATTCCTTGTATGTAACATGAGCTGTGTTCTGACCTGGAGCACAAGAAAAGCTAAAATGATGGGGACGTAGACAAAAAAAAAAGACATACTGGTCCTTTAAAGCTGTAAAAAAAACTTTTTGTACATTTCATGTACACTAAATTATATTATATAGGGATGTCTCCACAAGTGTTAACCAAGGAAAATAAGCCAAATCCATGCTTGACTAATGTGAGTTTTTACAATTCCTTATGACAATGAATTATTTTCCACCACGTAAGTAATTCAGTTAATGTACTGTAAGCCTAACATTGATACACACTCTTCTCTTGAGTATCTAGCAGCAGTTATAGCCTAGAGATTCTAAGTGGACACAAAACCTTTTTTGTACTCCACGTAGATGATGAATATAAAAACGACTCATTGAAATCGGTTGAGAAATGTAAACATTATAGAGCTTTTTATCCAGAAAAACCACAGCCCCCCTGGTTATTTGTATTTGTTTACAGGAAGTCTTGCCCGATTCAATATGGTGGACAATATGGCGACACTGACGTATGATCCAGCAGCCAATGCGGTGTCTACATATATATGTCTCGCAAAAAATGCAAAAAGCCCTCTTTAGAACCAGTGTTTGGTTTGTCCATTCTGGGTTACTATAGAAACATGGCGACATGCAACATGATGGGCTCTGTGGAAGAGGACCTGCTCCCTATGTAGATATAAAGGGCTCATCCTAAATTGACAAAAACAAAACAATTCTTATTTTCACGGGATTATACACTAATGATATTATACTTATGAATACTACACTCCATTTCTGCCAATAAATCCCTAAATCTTACATACTGGTCCTTTAAAGCTGTGGCAGGGGCAGTGTAAGTTACAGTGTTGCACTATGCTGCAGCTGCGCTATTCGTCTTTTGACATATTGCCGCAATTTGGGAAACACACTTATTTGCTCTCTGGTGGAGAGTTAGATGAAAAGATCAATCCTACTTTCTCGCTGTCAGTTATATATATGGCTACAACCAGGAGCTGGTTAGCTTAACAGCTAGCATAAAGACTGGAGACATGGGGGAACTGCTAGCCGGGCTCAGTCTGAAGATACCAAAATCTATCTAATAACACCTCTAAAACTAACATGTATCTCATTTGTTTAATCTAACCGAAGTTAAAAAAAAAAAAAAAGACACTGTAGCCTTATATTTCATGTACAAATATGAGAGTGGTATTGATCTTCCTGTCTAAGAAAGTGAATAAGCACATTCCGCAAAATATCTATCTGACTATCTTTTAATGGTGTAAAATCTCCCTTTGAAAATGTCCTGCTTGGCCGCACAGTTGTTAACTCTGGGAACATCTAAAGCCATAAAAAGGATTTGATGAAGCCCTTCAGAGATGTCGAGTCACTAACCACATCTGTGCATGCTCAAGATCAAAGCAAAGAAAGTAGTTAGGCAAAGGTTTAAGTGGAGTAACCCTTCTGTTAGGAACGCAGAAACAAAAGGAAATACATTAAAACCAGCCGTCTGGTTTGAAAACCTCAAAGTTAAAGGAAGTGATTTGGCAAAACAAATCTGACTCGGTTGCAGTTGAAACAACACCTCGAGGTCAGACATTTTGTTGTTTAACATTTCATCCGACTGCGCACCGTAAAATTTCATGTTGCTTCTGGCAAATGAAGTGCATAGCTATGCATACTCTGAGATAAGTGATACACACCAGGCAAGGTCATTTAAAAACAGCTCTGTGAGAATAACTTCTCCTGTGTATGAAAACTACTGGTGTTCTTAAGGGGTACAGGATGTGGAACTGATTAACACAGAGCAGCTACACTGATTACACCAGCTGAAAAACAAAAGGCAAGTACGGTTCAGTGATTATTCTCTAATGGACATTCATTGGGTTTTGTGTGAGGACTACAAAACCAAACTGGCTAATTTGGTTGAATTAATAAGCCATGTCTGCATCTATTCAACTGGGTGCAAGCGGTGGCTCTGTGAATTACAAGTCCCACAGTAATAGAGGAAAGAGGAAAGGAAGGGCAGGTGAAGGCTAAATGGCTGACGTTCCGTGACTTTCATCATCCAAAGACAGCACGCACGTGACAGCTGAACAGATCGTTACAGCTGCACCAATCCCACCGCCGCTATGCACATACAGTACACACACACACACACACACACACATATCATTCTTGTCTTCATCCTTCCACAAGTCCCAAGGGTCCACATACACGCAGTGTCCCTAGAGGCAGTTTTTGGAGGGGTTCTTCATTTTGAGGTCAAGCACAATCTGACCTACAGTACTTTACAGTACAAACCCCTGCGAGCACACAGGTACTGGATGGATTTGGTGTTTTTCATGAGCTTCTGACCTTGACTTGGTATAGGGACACATAGATAGTGTTATAGAAATTAGCTTATTGTTTTCATCTTAGCCTGCGAGGTACACAATTTATCATCTATGGTCTGGTATGGGCCATTAGCATTTTGCTTTACACAATGTGTGCAACCAACAAATAAGTAAGGGTGTAAATGATTTATTCTCCCCTGTGGTAAAATACTGTACAATGAACTACTTTTTGTTTAAAGCTTTTGTCCTTTGAGATAGATTGCACAATTCGCTATCTAATTAAGCCTCTGCAACAATGCTGAACTTAAGTAAAACAAATAAATAAAGAGGCAGTTTTTAGCTCCAAAATTAGCATTTTATTTCGATGGTTGGGGTCAGAGATGTATAATTTGTTTTCCAGTACATATGGTTATCCACACGGCTTAAGTCCAAAACCTTTTCCAGTCTTAAAGCTGATTCAGTAATTAGTGCCTAGCATGTCATGCCACCCCACCCCACCCCCCTTTTTGGTACAAATTCAACAGTTGTGCTGACAAGATCACTACTTTTTAATTTTTATCAATGTGTTTTTTTCATGTTTTATACAAAAAACTCTCTTAGCTTCTACACATTTAATGTCACCCAGATTTTTATTTTTTTTTTTCACTTTGTAAATAAATTTGGGAAACAACATTTGTCATTTTTGTTGTCATGAAAAGATAAAAACATGCAAAAAAATTTGAATTTGTAGTCCAAATTATACATTTACAAGTTTGGAACTTTTTGCACTTCTTCATATACTACATCAAAAGAAAAGATAAAGAAAAAAACATTATGTACACACATCTTTTTACAGTGAAGTAAAACTTGAAAATATCAGATGATGACTAAGGCAAATGAAGTGTACATAGATTAGACCAAAACAGTTTTTTTTTGTTGTTTTTGTAAAATACTACATCACTTCAGAAAAAAAAAGAAAACAAAAATCTGCTACAAAAGTATGATTCATAACTCCCTTTATTTGCAACCAGCTGCATAATTTTAATTTTTTAGTGAAAAAGTCTAGAAGTCTAGCGTACTGTACAGTGCTGCTCTTAATTGTTTTTCTTTCCAACCAAGCTAACAGATGATCCTTCATTTCTTCGTCTTTGTAGTTTATTTAAATAATCTTCAACAAACAGGAGCATTGTGTAACCAAAGAAAAAAAGCATGTAGAAGCATACCAGAGTGTAACATACTTTGTTTGAAATCACTCCAAAAGTCAGTACCATTAAAGCCTTGAACATAAAACTAATCATTTAGATCCAAAAAAATGTACAAAAAGGCACATTATATCCCAGTGCTTCTGTACTGTGAAATTCAAGTGTAACTGAGCGCATTCAATACCAACAGTCCAAGTGGTGACAGTCCACCAGTGTTCCCTCCCATATTCTCCATAACTGGAGCACAGCCTATGCCTAAGCTTTCAACAAGCATATGTATGCGTAGACTACAACAATAAGCCTAGGTTGGTTGTTTTTGAAAAAAATTCAGAATCAATGTAATTTTTGTTTCTTTTCTGTCACAGTTCCGTAACTCTCTTAGGGAATATCAGTATGTCAGAACCTGTCCGTGTCCATCAACAGGAAATCTTTCCTTTTCTTCATTTTTTTTTTCATCTTTTCATCCTTCAAGGAGTGGCTGTGTGTCCTACTCATCACTTCCACCGTACATGTCTGCCAGTTTTCTAAAGCGAGGGCCCCAGTCGTTGAGGTAATCGTAGTCCTGGTCGCCCCCGCTGCTGGAGGAGTTGAGGGAGCTTAGGGAGCCAGCTGTGGAGCCGCTGCCCTCGTAGTCGAACACTAGCAGGGAGTCGTAGGGAGGAGCGGTGGGGTCGTTGTCTGCTGCCTTAAGTCCCTGTACAGAAGGGAATAAAACCACGGTTAGATGAAAAGATTAAAACACTGCTTGCAACAAGGAGTGAGCCGCATCAACACAGCTCCCCCTCCCCCCCTACTGCTGCACACAAACAGGCTAATCTATCCTAAAACCAGTTGGTGCTTCTCCCTCCACTTGTTCAGGAAATCAGGTTCTTGTCCGGATTAATCAGGCTCTGGTGTTCATGTGAGTTTCCTCTGTGTTTTGGTTGGGATTCTCCTGATGTTTCTGGGTTGTAGGATTATCCAGTGCTTGATCAAAAGCCAATATTGAGCATGACCAGCAGCCTCAGACGACTGGAATCATCCTCCCTTCCCCCACTGACCCTTGTGCCAGCCCCCACCCTCCCTCTCTCTTCAAGAGCCTTGATACTGTGGCACTGATACTCCTATAATCATCTACAGATAGCAGTATCTTTCATATTTCATATTTATCTGTCTCCCGCCTAAACAGTAGCAGTATGCGCTGAGCTCATCTGTGGCAGAGGTGAGGCGATAATGTGTGTGTGCCACGCATGTGTTATCTAGGCGGCTCATGGTGCTGCAGGTGGGAGTGGTTCTATTTTGAAGATTGCGCTCAACATTCCCAGAAATCCTCATAGCATCATGAGAGGTCCTTATGGATTGTTATTGATTTTCAGCCTCATTCCCTAACAGGACTCTGGAGACTTGATGGATTGCTAATCTAGGAGTTGAGATGTGCTTTGACCATGAACCACTTTGGATCCAAGCCTGGTTTCTCCTCTCTTATTGCCACAACTGAAGACACCTAACAAATAATAAATGAATTAAGTGGAGCAACATAACACAGAGAAACGAGACCTCAGCTCACTGGGAACTTGTCAAAGATTTATGGTATCCTCTGCGCTGCCATTATGGCGCTGAAATGCTCTCAAATAAAAAGATGGATTGAATTAAAGTGCCTGGGCACTTAGTGATTATTTTCCACTTGTTAGCTTTCGTTAAGTATTTGCTCAGGGCTGTGGTGCTGATAATTTGGTGGGAAATATGACAGATGGATCGTTCATTACAATTACAACCATAATCGCTCTGCTGGTTATAGCCCCCTCCATCTACAACCAAAACCCCACTGGCAGTTTCATAAGGTTAGTCAATCACACAACTCAGCCCCGTAATTTCATTATAACTGAGTCATCCACTGTGCTGCAGACAATCACGACTCTCAGTGAAATGGTGTAGTGTCCTCACATTTCGGAGTCACTCTGTCCTGTAGATAACAAAAGAAATGTGTAATCAAACTGACTGGTATTTCTATTCACAGCAGACAACCTTGGCGAGGCTGAAACGAGGCACTATGCAAAAACAATGACTGCAATCACTTCAGCTTTGTCTCCCTCTGAGGCACTGTGTCCACCTGTGACCAACAGAGGTCACGTCAAGTTGGTGCTAATGTATTTAATGTTACCCCTCCCCCCTCTGTGGGAACTGACCAGGAGTTGACTAATAGACCTTTGTTTGTCTGACTGTAGGGTTAAAGTCCTTATGCTAAATCTACGCCTAATTTTTTTGTCCCTCTAATTTAATTAAGAGCCACAAGCTCCCGGGGCATGTGCACTTTTCAGGATGGAGATCAGACCCGCTACCCCCCTCCCCCCTCCTCCTCCTCTCCGCCTCCCTGCTCCGCTGGCAGCAAGCCCTTATCAGTTAGGTCAGATTCCAGCTCCATGTGAGCGCTGGAGCTACCATGACTGAGCTTTAGCAACAGTCAAATCTGAGACTAAAAACAGATCAACATTGCCTGGTTGCAGCGAGCGTTTCTGGGTCAGGACTTGAAACGGCTCTGAGGTCTGAGAATGTTAAAATAACGTGTAAAAACAAGTGTGTTGAAGAACGGTGTGCACTGTCAAGACTTTTCTTTATTGAACAGTGCAAGACATTACTTTTCACCCAATATCAACTGTTACAACAAGTGTATTAGGTGTATTCATGACACACGGCGAGAGTGAAAATGAGTGGTGCCAGGGTAAAAGGATCTGAGAGATAGATGGTTCAGGGAGCAGCGCTGAAAGATCAAGTTCTAATCTAAAAACATGGGCGCCATCCAAAAACTAGGAGAGAACTCCATTTGTAATGCTGTGAAACTCTTGTCTGTTGGAGATTGTGAAAAATACATGACTGCTCTTTTCATTTTACATTCTCCCTTCATGCTGGAGTCAATGATGGCCTCAGGCAAACGAGGGCACTCTGAACAGTGCACGCCAATAGAAAGCCAATGTATTGCTTCTCACATCTCCCATTTCTATGCTGACACATCTGTAGCTCTACTTTGGCAGAAAGAGAGGAGAAAAACAATTATATCTAAGTGAGTTAGCATCATGTACTTTTCTGGCTTTATACATGTCTGAACAGATATGTGTGAGATGAGAAAAGTTTCTACTTTCTGCTGGGAAAAGATGAAAACAATTCAAATAATTTATTCTGTTTTGAGTGTTTCTCTATTCCAGCTGGTGTGCAACTGTATGATAGTCATATGAACCAAAATGTTTATTTAGATACAAGTTTATTATAAGAAAATCATTGGACTTGAAAACTAAATTCAAGCTTTGCGACGGCACTGATCCTTTCGTTTCAGCTCTTTCTGTGGGATTTGATTTCACCATGTGGTAAAACAATCCCAGTTTTCAATAACTCCATATGCTGTGGTGCTGTAGCTGGCCTGTGTCTTTTTACCTCACTGATGAAGTCTCCGATATCTCCAGGGTGGGGTGCTGCTGATCTCATGGGGTACTGTGGCTCGGGGTGGAGGGGTCTCTCGTCTAGACGGCGGATCCCCACAGGCTTGATGGCATCAGGCTCTATCGTGTCTGGCTGCTGGAGCTGACTCAGGTCGTAATCCTGGGGAACACAGACAGACAGACAGATGGGAGTTACTGAGCAGCACTATGAGACCCCAACTTGAGCGTGGTGATTCAAATAGGTAAACACATCTTGTGCTGCGCAGAGAAAGAGAAGTTCAGCTGAGTGGAGGGAAGATTTTTTTAAAAGTTAGACTGCGGCGAGGAGAGTTGAGGGAACACGAGGGAAACTTTAATCTTCTTGTCTGTGAAGCACAAGCCCAGGGACAATTTGACACATTAAAAGAGCCAGCACTGAGGGGGTCCAAACTGAGGACCACATCATACGCTGCAGAGTGTTTGTACTTGTGCGGTATGCTGCAGGAAGGATGTGCAGGCGACTGTTTTGCTCTAATCAATGCCCAGACACGGGATGGTGGATATGCATAAGCCATTGCTAATCCTATTAACATTACCAAGGCAACCTGAATGGCTCGCAGTTTGTGCAAAGTCATGGGCAGGGAAGGAGGAGGAGAAAGAGTGAGGACAGGGAGAAAAAAAAAAAAAAAAAGAGGTAGGAGAGAAAGAGCTGTGGTGAAGAGCAGAGTAAAGCTGAGCTGAATAACTGGATGGTATCACAGTGACAGCAGATATGATAGAGAAAATGCCATTTGAGAATCAGGGTGTGTGCCTAATAAGCGTGCATGATGGATTGTCCCTCTTTAGAAGATTTTCGGTAATCCATCCATCTCTAATATCCCCCTTCAAAATTGTCTTTGCTCAGTTGCACATGTACCGACACACACACACAGACACTTGCTTGCTGACTCCCAGGGAAAAAAAAAGAAGGGCTGCAGACGCTCCAATGTAAAAAAAAAGAAAGAAAAAAAAAAGAAACATGAGAATAAATATAAACCTTGTGATGATGGGCAAACAACACAGATATATAAACGCGACAAAGCAATCGTGCATTTGACAAACACCAACTTCACTCCGCGCTAATAAGTTTCATCTCAGATGTAAAACAAACACATTGATTATTCATGTGTAATTTGATTTCATGGGCCATGACAGTAACCCTGAGGCTAGCTGGATAAGAACAATGGTCATCACACATCACGCAGTAACACCATCCATCATCTTTGGTCCATTTCAGTCTGACTCCTGTTTGACCTTCTTTGAGGTCATATACCGGAGGGGTCAGGAGTTGGTGACAGGAATTGCAACAGAGCCATATAATGGCTGAACTAAGCAGGAAGGTCTAATGGCATACCGGGCCCTTCAGGGAATTGATTCCTTACACACGTACAGTGGCCGGGTGAAATGGCTGCCCCTGGCACTAATGACCCACATTCAAACATGGGAGACTGAACACTGCTACGCCTTTCACACTTTATTGTTTGTGAGACGCAGCGCAGCAATTTAAAGCAGAAGTGAGATTATTTATAATCATGCCAAGGCAGCGGTTGGAGTCCAAAATCTCCCTTAAAATATAAAGTGAAGCTTAAAAGGAACATTTTGGCTTAATTTTTTTGTAGTTTTGGCCGTCATCCTTACTGGTAACAGTAACACTGTACACACTAGAATGTTTGGTGAGATCTAGGAAGGCAACTTTACTAACAATAGCTGTATTATAATACAGGTTTTAAACAAACTCAGTGTCAAACTTCTTTGGAATTAAAACAGAGACAAAACACTTATGAAAAGATCCATCATGGTTTACAGACCAACAAACTGGTCTATGTACGGTACCAGTCAAAAGTTTGGACACACCTTCCCGTTGACTTTAATGAGAAAGTGTGTCTAAACTGTTGACTGGTATTGTATGTAGTCTTATATCTGACTGCTCATGTTTCTTGTTTTTGACTTTCTGGTAGCGATGTCACAGTGATCCTCAGCAATAACGCTGGACAATACAATATCATTGTAAATGTAGGAAATGATTGCTTAAACTGCAACTCCTGACATATTATAAACTGAAATGACCCTTTAAGAGACCTCACAACTTCTCTTTATCTCAGCTGACAAATAAGTGAGGCAGTTATAGTATCTGCATAAACAGGTCTGATTCGTTTTGTTTCACTGACTGTATAGGATTGAAAAACAAATCAAAACAGTTTCTTCAAAGCCACACTTGCTAAGGTTAATGTGCATCAAATCACTCGGAGGTCATCTGAAGAAGCAGATGACTCATCTCTCTTTTACTTTTTTCACGCAAACATGTGCAGAACAACTTCTCAATTTGCTATTATTTCTGTATTATTTTTTCCACGTCTGGGGAGCACAGCCCGATCAGCTGTCTGCCTTTGATGAAATGAGTGTTTCACAAACCAATACAAACCAGGGCAATGGCAGCAGCAGCTAAAATCATATACTCTGAGAGCGCCCAATGGTCTGACACTTCAATTTCCTCCCCAGCGGGAGATAGGGAGAACAGAGGTGGGCATTATAAGACCACATCGCTGGGAAAGTCAGGTCCATTTTTTACCCAACACTGACTCCCTCGATTCCACAGACAAGACCATTTTCTCCTGGCGCCCTGCCCTCCCCTGCGCCACTCAAAATGGAAGCTTGTTTTCCCTCAATAAATCGCTGCTCTCGCTCGTTTGCCTTTGAGGGGTGTTATATCATGCAACAGTTTCCTTTTCAACATGTTCTGGTCCACAAGTTTGTGCATTTTGTGTGTGAAAGTGAGGATGTGAATACACAAGTGGGTACACTCCCTCCTGCCTAATAACTGGCAGATGTGTAATGGCTTTCCAGTCATATTGTTACCTTAGACAGAGCTTCATTATTGCGCCACAGCAGATGCCTGTCTCTAAATGACATCAGCTTACCAATTACAAGTCTCCAAGGCTAATTTGGCACTGTGCTGGGTCAGACCGGGGTCTCCCGCTTATTTCTGCTATACCTAAGCCACCGGAGCACTTCAGCCAGCAGCAAGAAAATAGCCCATTTGGTATATTACTGCCTTTTTTATGAAATGATTCCGTTCTGCTAACAAGGGGTCATTAGGACAATTGAATTTGTGTCTGTGCATGCCTGATCAGTGCAGGGGGATGCAGAGATGTGACTTTATTGATGCCTGTGGCATTGCTTTTTTATTATGTGGAATTTGTGTGTGTTTGGATTGTGAAGTTAGAACCAGTTCCAGTTGAGAAAACATTTCCAATATTTTCAGAACCAATTGGATCAAAATGTGTTTCCCTTATTGATTCCAAGTTTTGATTCTCTTTTCGAGCTCCTTTCTGCTCTTCCGTAGAAAGAAGTACTATTTCTGCTTTTCAATGAAACTGTGTTACTCCAGTATGAAACACTGTGAGGTGTATTCTAGAGAAGCATAATGAGCAGGACTAACATTAAAAAGGAAGGCATTGTAAGTATATGTATGCTTACAGAAAGTGTCTAGGTGGTCCTGTTTGTCATCATGCTGCTACATGCTTTAATTATACAGACTGCTACTAACAAAGACCAAACACTTGCCTTATGTCACCCTTGTATATGCTGTACAACTGTAGAGTGTGCATGGCTAGGTGTTTGGAATTTTTTGATACTGGTGCCGATATCATAGCTGAGTTTCATTACAGATTCAGATACAGAAGTTACACTTATTGAGATACTGTAATTTCCTGTGTTTAATAGAACACAATTAGAAAAATATATTGTTGATGACTTTTTCTAGTACATTTTCTGCCCACGAATAAAAAACAAATGATAATGTGAAAGACAGACAAATGGACAAATGAATTAATAACTGTTTCAATGCAGAGTGTTATTTAACAACCTGCAAGCATCTGTGGAATCACACACTAGAGCCATAGCTCCTGATTAGTAAACCATTATCCTCTGCTGCACAAAAATATCTGTTAAATATACACTATTTCTCTGTCATTAATGAAAAAACAGATTTATGGGCTAAATCCATCTACAGTTCACTCCCAATTAGACAAGAGGAGGCAACAAAACAGTTGTGACAAACTACAAAAACATGCAGACTAGTATGCTGATATTTATCAAAAGATAAGCTAATGTAACCTTATCAATGGCAAGTGAATGTAATGTTATGGCTATCTTTTGTGTTGCTATCAGAAGGAATAAGCAAGATCCTAATTCCAGGATTCAAATTCATATGTTGCTAAATCCTGATTGGTGCATGGAAGTATGTGACATCACCTTTTCTCAACAAGCCACGCCCACTTCAACACAGTGAGAAGACAGCACAGACACAAATCTTTCAACTGAAATAACCAAAAGTCTTCTAACTTTGGTAAAAAAACAAAAAAAACAAAAAAAACAAAACAAAGCTTGTGTATCACATCATTCTTACCTGATCCTCCTCTCCTCCACCTTCTTCATCATACTTGAGAATGTTGTCTCTCACATCGTCCTCAGGATCAATGAGGAGCTGCTTGGCCTGACGCTCTTTGTCGCGGCGCTTCATCCACACAACAAACAGCAGCACAAGAACTGACAGACAGACAGAGAGGGATCTCATATTACAAAACATAATAACTTACATATTTTCATACAAATGTAATCGGATCTGATGTTTTAGAGCCTGGATGGGGGCCTGATCAAGGCTATCTTTTTGATAATCCTACAGTAATCTAGTGGTATCTCGGATAATATTTAGCTGTCTTTATAATCCCCGTGTGTGTTAGTGTGACGAGCTATTTGAGAGGGGCACTGAGACACTCACTGAGGAGGATGATGATGCAGAGGAGGATGGAAATGATGGCGCCTGTGCCCAGACCGGCGGCCATGATGTGTTGCTGGTCAGTGCAGTCTCCGTTGATGTCGCACTGGCACACTTTAATCCGCAGGTAGGAGGTGTTGGACATGGGCAGGTTGCCCGAGTCTGTGATTATGATGGGGAGCTCATAGATACCACTTTCAAGAAAGCCGATCTTTAGGCTCAGCTGAGCGTAGTCACCTGCAAGACAAAGAAGAGAAACGACAGAAAGAGTGAATGAGTGATACACGATGGCTCTGTGTTTCATACAAAATATATTTGGAGTGGCAAGTGCAGAGATTAAGTGAATGTAAGTAAGTATAAGAATAAAATAACACCCTATTTCTTAAGCAAAGAAGTCATTCAGGTGGGATTAAATCAAAACTCTGAATAGTCACTTGTATAGACCATGTTCACACTACGATTAAACTCTTATTACCACAAACATGCAGCGTAAATTCCTACCTGGAAGTTGCATCAGCATATCTAATCCAAAACATGGCCAGGATTTAGATTTGGAGCTTACAAATCTACTGAATACCTTTTGATAATGCTGCTTAGGCTAAATTCCCAGCTGCGATAATCCATATGCCATTATCCTATTAAGATATATTCACTGTGTTTCAACTCACACTATCTAACAGCTAACACACAACAAATGAATTCTTCCACTCATATCTTTGCTTCAAATTAGCATAAACAATTAATGGCTGCGTGTTAAGGCTAACATTAAGGCTAATATTGTATTGCTGGTCACAGCTCTAGAGTACCTGCCCCCTCTGCAGCATGCTGTTCACACACATTTCCTAAGTGTTGCTCAGAAGAATCACACATCAGTGTCAAGCTTTAATTACAAAATAACAGACTGATGAATGTTGTACATATTGTTAGATATTCTACAGTTTTCTAATTAATTAATAAGTGCCACTAATTGAAAAATGATTGAAAAATGAATCAGCTCTTCTTTTATTTTCCAGTGATGAATACAAATGTGGGCCATAGCAGGCAAAATGACGATTAGGTGCATTTCATTCTCTTAAAAATAGCCCAGTAAAATGAATGCATAAAAAAAGATTTGCGCCGCTTGAATGCAGTGTATAAACAGCCTAATATGAATCTGTTTAGAGTCACTGATGTGATATGTACTCTGTGTCTTACCACTGATTCTTGTGATGGTCCAGTTTCTCCTAACATCAGAGGGCCGGTGGGCTAACTCAAAGGCGAACGGTCCAGCGTTGGGGTTCAGGTCTCCATCAATCGCAGTGATGTTGATGGCATTTGGCTCTGGCTTTTCGCATATCTCCGCCTCCTGGGGAAACACCCTAGGAGCATTGTCATTGATATCCAGCAGGAAGATCTGGAGAGTACCTGTACCACTTGCTGGAGGTATGCCTGCATGGGTCATTAAAAAAGACACACACAATCAGCACATACATATTTATGAGAAAAGGGATTATTAAAAATTACATATGGATGGGAGTATATACTATTGAAATGCCATCTCTCATTCTGCAATCATTATGCAGTCGACAGAGAAAAGTAAAGTATGAAGTTTATTCTTGGGGTCTCATGCTATAATAAGACACTCTAAACAGCTATTTACTCTAGTAGGAGAGGACCCATCCAAACTGCATACTGATCTGAGAATCTAATCTCAAGTGAGGAGGCAGACAGAAAGAGGGAGATATCAGAACATTTGGGTAGTGTGTGAGTGTGAGTGTGAGTGTGTGTGTGTGTCTGAAGAATGTCTTCCTGACGAAGGACACGGGATGGGAATACTAAAGTAGACAAACAGAGCCCACTGTCGTTCCTCTCAGGCTCCTCTATGTATTCACTCAGCTAAGAGGCTTTTTTACCATTCAGGCCACGCTCAAAGGAGCTAGTCATCCAATCCTGACCCATTAATGCTGAGAAACCTCTTTATTGATAGAGTTTTTAAGCCTATTGGCCTAAGCTATGCTCCGTAGAACAGGGTAAACCTGAACAGAGGTAAATCCCGCCAGTGCAGGGAAGAGGTGAATGTATCCACATGCTGGATGGTTCTAGGGATTGCTAGCACATTAACCTTCAACTAAGGTGGTCAGTGTTCCAGACATGCCAAGTGCCTGGTACAAGCTTGACCTTCAAACATGGAAGATGTCTTTGTGGCTGTAACTGAGATAGTTTTCCCTCAGCAGATATGGTGCGTTTGTGCACTGGCTTCAGGTGAAAAACATCACAGAGGTGGTCAAAGTGATACTAGGTGGAAGATTGACCTTTGAGAGGTAGGCTACATTAGACATCCGCTAGGCTTCCTTTTGAAAAGGCAGCATTATCTCCTCCTGAATGCTCTAACAATAATGGCCTAGAATAGAGTGCTTGTGTAACAGCCTGGCTAAAACACCTAGACCATGTAACCAGTGCATCAAAGGATCTCAACAAGGTATTTTTGGGAACTGCAGTGCCACTTGAATGGTTACATACCGTTGTCAGTAGCCAGGAATGTTGCATTGTACAAACTGTTCTTCACAAAGGGTGATTCTCGGTCCAAAATGGCAATTGTTGTGATTTGACCGGTGACAGAGTCAATCCTTAGCCAGTTGGCTGGATCTGACAGTTTGGAGTATCTGAGGAAAGACAAAAAAAAGAGTGATTCATAATCCTTACTATTCACATTATCCTTAATTTCAAGTCAGCAATTATCTCTTTTTTTTAAGTAGTCAGAAAGTTTAAAGGGTTCAATCTTATCTTCTGCAGAAGGAAATCTTGTTTTAAACCTTGGTGAATATAGTCTCCAATTCCAGTTTGGGATCTCTTTCTTCTAAAAATGCTTTTGTTTTTGTTTGTTTACATGGAATAAATATTTTAGCTGTCATGCATTTTGCATAATTATTCAAACTTTTGAGAACAGTCTCACAGGGGAGACCAAACTGGCTTGTTGTCATCAGTAGCTCAAATTAATTTGTAGGACAAACTGTGGAATTACAAAACTAGCTTATTTCACATGGACTGTTTTCAGGCAGATAAACTCTTCCACTGCCAAACAGCTGTGAGGCTGAGTAAGGCAAGGAATCTGAGGATGAAAAGGGGAAAAAAATTGGCCTTGTTCAACAAGAATGAGAAGGAGACGTGCTGACAGTGTAGTGTTATTTGAGGAGGATTGATGGCCAGAGTGAACAGTCAACTCAACCAATCATGTCACTCCAGTTTCACACATAGCCTACTAGTGTCCTCATTGCTGTGTTGATAAAACATGTGGGATTTAAACATCTGGCACAGATGTTTAAGAGAGAACAGACATTGCAGGATATGAAACTAACTTTAAATGCCAGAGGAATTCTTCAAATTTTCCACATTTGTGGACTGGACTTGATTTCTTTGAAGATGTGTGAAGTTTCAATCAGGCAGCTCTGCTTCTTTTTTAGTGTAAAATCTACCTGATGGTTTGCTGCATGAAACGATCAGGATCCTGTGCAGTGAAGGTAGTCAGCGCTGACTCAGGCAACACTCCCTCTTCCAGTTTAATGAGTTTGGGGTTGGGCTCGAAGTAGGGGCTCTCATTGACGTCTATCACTCTGATGGAGACTGTGGCAGTGGACTGACGAGGAGAGTGGATGCCTCTGGCAAGGGGAACCTCGTTCCTCGCTTCCACTGTCAGTACATACGTCCTACTGATTTCATAGTCAATAGGCTGGAAAAACAAAGAAGATATATATAGTCACACATCACAATTCAAAAAAAATTTAACAGAAAGAAATCACATTACTTTGTTGGTTATGTGAAACTAGTGAGAGAGCATTTAAAGAGTTAAAGTATTTTCTTCCTCTTGCCTGAAAATGGTATTGTGAAAGCTCACAACAGACAGTGAGATCTGATAGAGAAAATATGTTATTCTGTGGTCAGATGAAGGAAACAACAGAAAGCAAGCTGGTGTTAGAGTTGTGCAACCAATCAATTTAATTTGAAATGTCTTCTGAATTTAAAAATTATGTTCTGTGCTTGAAATATGTTTATTGCAAATATAAACATAATTCAAGCTGAGAATACAGGACTCAAATTAATTTGGCTGATAGCACAGCTCTTGGTATCTTACTAGTCATTATCAGTAAATTAAACTTCAGAAGAGGCTTCACACAAAATGCTTCAACTTCTTTACACAACAGGACAGTTGCATTGTTAATTGTGTTGTTTCTTGTGTTCATTAATTGTGAGCTATGATTCATAACATTCAAGACATATTCTATCAAACAAAAAACAAAAACTTAGAATAATTCCTGAAATAACATAAACCTAAACACAAAAATACAACACAGCTAACTGAATATCGTATCTACCACATTATAATGCAGAGCCAACCATCCCCAAACGTCATATAGTACAAGATAAGGGGTAGAGTTTGAAGAGGAGGCCTCACCTTGACTACTGTTACCAGGCCCTCGTTAGTGGTTGGATCAGTGGGCACAGAGAACCTGCCGGTGGGGTCGCCTCCGGTGATTTTGTAGACAGCATTCCAGGCCGGCGTGTTGGGCTGGTCCTTGTCAGTCACCGTCAGGTTGGCCACGATGACATTCACACGGTTTTCAGGCACCTCGCCGAAAAACTGCATGAATAAACCATGAACGTACACAGCAGCTAGCTGTTAGTGATACTGCTGTGGCAGCAGAAAATACACTGATCCCTGCCTCACACAGCACAGCAGGACCAATCTTGGGTAAATAGACATCTAAGGTAACTTATCATGTCGTCATGGTCATCTCATTCCCTGTCCTCCCCTGATAGCACAACAGTAGCATTACAAATTTCAGTGATTCACGAGCACATTAAGTGCCTCTTTCAGTCGGGCAGACATCCCCGTAGTTGCATGTGTCAACATTTGGAGGGGAATATAACACTTTACGCATGGCTGACTACTTGTGTATCTGTATGGTTTCTGAAATGCTGGGCAAGCAGAACCAGGTAAGTGAGCAGGACTGACGGTTGAGTGCATATATCTACATTGGGGTGAAATGAGGGTCCTTGCGGTGCTTAATGTGTGGATGTATCGGATATGAGTTTGTTTCTTACCGTCTCAGCAGTGAACTCTGGCGGATTGTCATTAATGTCAATGACTCTGATGACAGCAGTGGCTGTGTTGGAGAGGCCATACATGGGGTTGCCCTCCATGTCAGTGGCCTGGATGATCAACGTGTACTGAGGCACTTTCTGGAGAGGCAGGGAAGAGAGACAAAGATTAAAACAACAGATCTTTGAAAATAATACAACAATAATGTAGCCATGTTCGACTGTGGATATTATATTTATTAGGTGCATCTGTGTAATCAAATGAAATCCAATACAATAATCCAGTAATAATAATAAAAATAATCAATTTTTATCTATCATAACTTTAACTCTGGTATTTTTTAAGACTGTAGTTAATAGTTATGTTGTTTTCATCTGCATTATATTAAGAAGTGTTTCCTAACATTCTGCCCCCTCATGTGTGTTAATGAGGACAAAGGATTAAAAAAAAAACATTCAATATAATACAGGTAATTACAACACTATGATACTCTACAGCCTCCAAAATTATAATAAAGTTGAATTAACACCTTTCCACCAGTGTCAAAGAAACCTGAACTTTATAAGCTTCATTAATTTAAGATGCATGTTGCATGATACAGATTTTATAGGTGTCCCTAATAAGATGGTAACTTACTCTACATCAGTATTTATGTGTTTAACTCAAATGAAACAGATCTGATCTGGCTAGCTTCTTAATTATGATGACTAATGGTGGCTTTTTATATAAATCTGATTTATTCCCTATGGGGGAGGTGCGTTTGCGAGTGCATGTGTGAAACTTACACCTCTGCTATGTACACCATCGTGAAGCTAACAAATGACTCTTTTCACATTAAAAGCCACTCAGGTGATGGACCAGTTGCTAGGTAATGAGAATCGGGCAAATTACTTTCATGGTGGCAACTGGCGGACATAAAACGGCGGCCCCAGGGTGGAAGTGATTGAGCAGCCACCTAGCCAGATTGCCCTCACTAGAATTGCACCAACTGGCTCGAGCTTCATATATTATTTTATTTATTTTCTCACACAGCCATGCGATTCAATTAAATGAAAGAGTGCTAAAATTTACAGCACAGGAAAGAGAGAGATAGAAAGAAAATTTAAGGAAAGGTTTCTGCTTTAGAAACAGAAAGACAGAGAGAGAGAAAGTGAGGGAAGGGAAACATTTAGCTGCGCAGTGATGCGTGCTACCTCCTTGTAATAGTAAATAAGTGTGAAAAGGCCAAGTCCATTTTTACTTCACATTTAGTTGGTAATCAGCAAAATTCACTTTGGCTCATTAGTTCTAAGACAGCCTGGATATTAGCAAAGATACTCAGGCTGTGTTTTGTCTTCATATTTTAAAAATGCACAGCTCATTTATATAAAAGATAGAAAATGAATACAATGATAAACATCTACAGCAAGGCATTAAATGCAATATGAAAATGTATTAATATCATGGAAGGCCTTGCAAATGAAAGTCTTAAATACCAATGCAATCATTTTATAATATGTCTAGAAATAAAGAGTGGAGTTGCAACAACATTACTGTCTATGAAATAAAGACAAAGAAAGCTAAGTCATAAATAAAATAAATAAAGAAAAAGCATCAGTCACCTCTCGGTCCAGGCCTGCCGCCACTGTAATGATGCCTCCTGTTTTATTGTTGATGGTGAACATATTGGAGGTTGGAGTCTCGGGATTCTGAGACAGGATCTTGTAACGCAGCATCCCATTAGCTGTTTTGGGGTCATCTTTGTCAACAGCTGTTACTGTCATAACAAACGTTCCTATTGGATGGAAAGACAGAAACATATAACCATATAAATACTTTCATTTCATCTTTCTATGTTACTTCTATTTTGACTTAACTTTAGTAATCCTCACTGGCAATCAAAAGACATTAGAAGTCAACAGTACTGTGCTGTATTAAACACTACTAGATTTGCAGTGTTGTAATATAGAGTCCAGTGTTCTTCCTTGTGATCTTAAAACACTACTGATCACTTTAATACAGCAGAAGCAAAGTTAATAAAGTGGCCACCCCAGGAATGTCATCAATGCTGTTTGATCTGCTAACAGTATGGCAGCATGTGAAGTCGGGGGCTCAGACTACAGCCGATCGGTTGCTCATACAGTTTGATGCTGCGCTTGGCTTTATACGGTACATTACCTGGCTTGGAACCCTCTGGAACAGTGCCATTCCAGACCTGATGGGTGAACTCGGGTCTGTTGTCGTTCATGTCGATCACATTGATCACAATGTCAATAGGGTTTTCTACCTGGTTGCCGTTCAGGTCCACTGCATGAGCTCTCAGCTGGAAGGAAACATAAACATATCTGGGCTGTAGCAAGCAAATTTGGCATTCCCAACACGCACAAGGATGATCCTTGACTGTGCAAACAATATATTGGGACAAACCACAAACCATTCACTCAATGTCGTCCGTTAAACTGCTGTGATGATTAACTCCACTAACAATCACTAAAAGTCTTTTACTATATGTAGCAGACCAAAAAGTTCAGAATATCTTTTTTTCAGACAAGCGTGACCAAGGGAGGAATTTTGTTTTTGGTAAAGAACAAGTCTTTCCCACAACTAGCTCTACCATGTGCAGGGCAAAAGAGAAACAGATGTTTAGATTTAGTCAGATACCTGCCACAGAGTCGACAATACAAGCATTTCAGCTGCATTTTTATGGTTGTCTCTTGAAACAGATACGCTTTTTTTCCTGATTTTATTCAGTACTGTTGCCTACACTGGGTCAGTACAAGTTCAGTTCTGTTTTACAAAAACAGCTCTGATCTGCTGTGTTTTTTTTTCCTACAGACACATAACTGCAAGGTTGGTGCCTCAAACAGGTTTTCAATTCATGGATACATCTAAATTTTGATCCCACAGATTCATGCGCTAGAATAAATATAAAACAATACAGAATGTATTCAAAATTTACCTGTACATATGTACAATGTACATATACATACTATAGACCTAGTAGGTATTACCATAAAGTCTAGTTCCTATTAGATATGGGATATGTTTAACTCTAACTATCATTTAGCTTTACGTGCAACCCTGATTGATGTCTACCAGTTTGTGTTAAAACACATGAAAAACTAGTATTAAGCAGTAAGCTCTATAATTCAAAGACTAATGAATAAAGTAACTCTAGAAAGAGCCAGAGGTTTCCTTAATGTATCTAACACACACACACTCACTTCACTCAAAAACATCACGTTAAATCCTCTAAATTCTCAGACGGATAAGTCAGATTCCCTGGAGACCTTCATCACGCCCCAGTCTTTATTGAGTCTGAGAAGACTGCTTAAGCTACACATGACCACTGAGCACGTACCAATTGGCAGGAATGTACAGCAGCACCAGAGAAAACACTTTTCATTTCAGGCTGGAAAATCTTTCTTTCAAATCATAGGGAAATCATTAAAGAACTTTTATTTTTTAACTGTTATGTCTGACTTACATGGAAGTTGGAAATGTGCTCTCGGTCCAGGGGTGTGTTGACAGATAGCTCTCCAGAGATTGGGTCAATGATGAAGATGCCAGTGGGGGGCTGGTCAGCGCCGGGGCCTGTCACACTGTATCTTAGGGACCGGTTTTTGTCATGGTCCGATCGGATCTGTGGGTGTAAAGATTTGTTAATGATAGCTTCAGAACGGTACTAAATATAGTGTGAATGACACTGGATTTTTGAGGCTGATTCGGATATCACAGTTACATTTTTTTTTTAACATTTTTACATTAAAACATAAAATAGAGATTTTTAATAAGGATCTCTTATCGGCTGGCATATATGCTTATATGGATATAAGGATATATGGATATGTTTATAGTCAAAAAAAGTTTGTAAAGTCAATAGGGATGTCTTCAGATCACTTGTTCTTATCAACTGTCAAATCTGAACGTTTTCAGGTTCTAATTATAAAAAGAGAAAAGCAAATCCAACATTTTAGAAACGATGCCCAGCAAATCTTTGTTATTCAATTATTTATTATAATTGCTAGTGACTTTCTGTAGATTGACTGACTAAGACTTATCATTTCAGTACCAATCACAGTGTTGTTTTTAAAATAGGTTGCTGTGTGAGTAAAAGAGTGCATATAAAAGAGTGTGTGTCTATGTAGTATTGAAGTTCTGTCTTGGATGTGCTGTCTATGCTGTTTGCCGTGTAATCTGAGACCCACTGTGCCTACACCCTGGATCCATGCTGAGCAAGCAGAGTATTTCCTCATCCCGTTATCATCCACTAAAGCCCAGACACATCCCTTCTAATATGGTTGGATTAAATATAGTACATACAAATAACATGTACAAGACTTAACACTCGGTAAGGAAGTCAGCTTAATGTGCTGAAAAAGGATCTACTTCTTAACTGTCCAGAGTATTGTTTGTCCTCTGTCAGCCACCCACAATGAGCCCTGACCAGAGAATTGTCGCAAATGATTAGGGCCAAATGTGTCCTTCCGCCATGATAAAAGGGTTGTAATATCTCAACAGGTAACTGAGGAACAATTGAGCTGGTGAGCACTTCAGATTTCTCACTCCTTCTAAATAATGCCAGGTTACATTGGTACTGACTGTCCCCTGAAACAAAAGATAAATAATACAGCGGAAAAAAGAGCCCTGGCCTTTAGCAAAGCGCTGTAAATATGAAGCATTTTGTTGAAGGCACAAGTCTCATGTGTGTGACCCTCTGACTAGGAGCCCGGGGCATTGAGAACCTAGAAGGTTGTCATATCAAGCAAAAGGCATTTTCTTTGAAGTTGAGAGAAGGCTTCGTTTGTGTGTGTGCGTGCGCATATGTGTGCATGCATTCATGCATGTGCTTTGGGTGTGCAATGTTACCCGGACAAGCTCTTGTGGGAATGGGCCTCGTGAGTTCTCTGGAACATTGATTGGGGGGATGACCCAGTCTCTCTTCATCCGTTTCAGTTGGCTGTCCATGTTTCGTGATGGAAACACTATTTCCTTCAAATCCTTCGACATGACTGGAGGGACATCAACTTCCTTGACCTGGAAAAAGGAAATTATTTAGTTAAAGAGTTGGGTGATCACATCTATGCAGTAAACATGAGTACATACGTTTTTAGCCATGCATGGCCATACGGATGGCAATGTTGGTCGGTCGTTGGGTCCAACCCTTTTGCACTGCATATATGTATATATACTGTATATATTGTACATACCTATATTTAACTATGGAGGGACTGCCATTAAGTTAAATAGAGACATTCATGTTTCCCAGAGGATGAATCTTACTGACTTTGGTGTTCCCTGACCCTTTCCCCTTTACCTCAAGCACCTCCAAGAGGATGACAATTTGTGGTTTGGGGTGAAATGTCTCAACAAATATTGGATTACAACAGCCAGATTTCATTTTGGCCTGCCATCAAGTTACTCACAGAATTAACATTAATTAGCAACAGCTAATGTGATTTGCAGCCAGTGACGTAATTTTACAATTCTGGAAAGATATAGCTTTGCAGGTCTGAAAAGGAGCACCTTAAAATATGTTGCATGAGACTAAACACACATTTTTCAGCTGTGCCACTTTTCTTCCATTTTACTGGCACAAAACCTTGGTGCAGCCTTTTAATAAATAAGGACAAACGCAATCAGGCTGTTTAGTGCCTAAAAAGGGGCTGCAAATCCCTTGTAAATATCCCCACTAGGCCGTACTCAGACCGACATTAGCCCTGCGTGAAAAAACACAGCCCTCTCATTCATTTGAATGGAGCCAGTCTGGCGGGCAGCACAGCAGGGGTGCTAACACTGAGGGCTTAGGCAAAAAACGCAGGGTCAACCTGCAAAAAAGTTGGCTGGCTCAACATGTGCCGTAACGTGACATCATACAGCAAGGCGTCGCTTTGGCCAATCACATACATGCAAGCCATACATGAATTACTTTGTAACATGAGCATCTTATTTCTACTGTTTACCTTGCAACAGTCATGACAAAAGATAAAATAATTGCCGCTGTGATAACTTTACAGAGTTGCAAAATCCAGTATGTGAGCATTACCAACAGTTGTCCAGTGTTCTGGCACCCGATAAGCCTTCAAACGGATTTATCTATTACTCATCCTGGACTTGTACCTTAAACAACACACCACCACCCACGCGGCACCCTGCCTTGTTTAAACACAGGGCTGAATGTCTAGTCTTGTTATTATGTTTATCCCATAGAAATAAAAGCCTTAATCATGTAAACATTAAGCTATAATCAACAGCAGCACATGCTAATCCACTAACTGAAATGACACCTTACTATCTAGTGGTATTGAAGGCTGACCGATGACCTTTCCCTTTTTGTGTAAAAAAGGAAACAGGCTGCCATTTTCTACAACACTTAATACACTCTTCCAAATACCTACTCTAAATGTGTGTTCAATCAAACAATCAATTATTTTATGACTTTCTTTGTAGCTTAAAATATGTACAGTACAACATGTGACAATATGCCTTGAAACACTTTGGTGTGGAAACGGCAACCGCACACCACCAGCTCTGGTTTGCTTTAAATGGCACACCTCTTCTTATGTGCTGATAAAATGCACCCACACAGACATACCAGCTTCCATAATGGATCTGCCATCCTCCCTCGGCTGTAATGAATGAGATTTGAAACAAAGGAGGATGGTACCTGCAAGCCAGACACTAAACACACAGATGGCTCAAATTGCCTATGCTGCTCCAGAGACTGAGGAGACTGAAGTAGTGCCAGAAAAAGTTAAAATAACCTTGAACAAAACAAGGTAGGAAGGAAAACAGAAAAACAATATGTAAAATCCTTCTATGTCAATGAATGATAGCTGGGATTTCAATGGAACTGTCAGGTCCCTTGAAGAATCTTCCCTACTGCTGCCTGTAATTATTTGAATGTTGTTTGGTCCTACAAACTACTAAAAAGTGCCCTATGCAAACACAGAAATTAATTACCACTTTGCCACCTTATAACGTGACTCATATCCCGCACTCCCCCTCCTCTAACATCTGGGGAGCTGTTGGAGAGCTTCCACTAATCATGTTTGAAATCCGATTATACTGCTTTCACACATTGGAAATGCAGAGAGGCAAGCGGACAGATAGCGAAGGAGCATGCTTCAGAAATATCTATTACCCTATTAAAATGGGCACGAGTGAGAGCAGTAATTATTTGCAACCTGTGTCTGGAATGATGAATGGCATGGTGGGTTTGTTCAGCCCAATACGCATCTATCTCTTGTGTGCTGGAGGTCTGCACCCGTCCACAGTTTCCGAACCCCTTCCATCTTCTGACTAGGAGACTACTTCCCGAGTCCAGGAGAGTGTTAGGTTGAGTGATGGCCTGAGTGTTTGTGAGTGTCTGGGAAGGATTTTGCTTATGTGTGTATTTGCCCTTTTAGAAAAAAAATCCCTCTTTCAGATTCTGAAATGTTTTCTCTTCATGGACTGCTGTGGAGCTGAGGTTCTAATGAAGGTGGATACAGTGGGTGAGGACACTCTCATGTTAATGAGGATATTGTTTGGTTGTCATTGATTAAAATGTTTCCCCAAGGCTGTCGCATTCATGGCACTAATAAAAAAATGTAATCACTGATGTGATTAAGAGATGTGTGATGGCCGTCCATGACCTCATAAATGTGCAAGATACGGGAAAGTCAATCCCTGATTTCATTACGGACAAATCAGAGCAAACCCAACAGCTCTCAACAGATACAGATCAGAGTGTAGCTGCTGATGATACAGTTGATTATTTTTTTATACGTGTACAGTATACAGGGGTCATGGTGAGATTATGGCTCCTATTTAAAATCTAAAAAAACAGCAGAAAGTCTATGTTTACCTGTGTGGGAAAAGTATGCATTTGCCTTTGACCAACCAACAACAATGACTAATGGTATCATTAAAATCACATACCTGCAGGAGTCTCTATGGTAAATGAGTGTCAGTGGCTAACGACGGCATTTTGAAAAGCCATGAAATCATTACTGGCTACAAGTTTAATTTCGGCCCAGCAGACCCAACACCCGCAGCACTGACAGTAACTACACATAACTGTCAGCATTTAGTTTTAATCTGCACCCACATAAAGTACGATGCCTGCCTTTCCTGAGATTATCTGTGGTGCTGCACATTTAGAAATGTCCACTTACGGCCATTTGTTTAAGTATATTACAGGGATTAAAAAGAAAAGCACATTGGTCTTTGTAAAACAAACACGATTATTACATTTGGGGGTGCTCATTAAGACAACAGAAGGCTAATGATCAAAGATCTTGCAGCAATGATTATTAACATATGCACATATATGCTAAATTATAACCCTATAGAACGGGTCAGGATAGAGAGTAGGACACAGAGTTGAAAGTAGCATATGTGTGTCTATTTGTGCAGAGCGTCATTCCTGTAAGTTTAAGGCAACAGATATTATCTAATTGAGCAGGATCACATAATCCTCTGGCACTGAAGTTAAAACCTCTACAATAACACAGCCTTTAGAGCTTCCTTTCATTTCCTGGTTACAAGGCAGACGGATCGGGCATGTGCAGTTCTTTTTTGTGCACCTCCTCTGATCCTGGGCCAACGGCAATGTTGACATATGAGCACATGGTCATTCTAACTAATCGCAGATGACTGCACAACACGTCCAGCGGAACGGTTAAAACGACACTCTACAGCTCAGACAGATGCTTCCTGTCTTCCAAAACATTGAAAGAGTTGCGTCCCCTTTTGGATGATAAGGTAATAACCTCACAATCACGAGACACACAAGATATGCTCACTGAAATCAACTTTATGAGGAGCTATTTTGCATCTGCTCTTGCTACCCACTGACCATGTTCAGTATATGTTTGTGCTCCTAGTAAATTGACACATTAAATTTTAATTAGCAAGCATCCATCCAGTCTCTCGGAACACCTGCTACAATTTAGGGAACTAATCATCTGTGAATGTGCAGTGTGCCTGTTAAGCTTAAGTTATTTGATGCAAGGGCAGAATTGATCATTCCACATTTCTACTGCAGTAACACTAGTCAGACAATCAACAAACAAGTCAGAAATGTTATAGAAAAGTTATTGAGGTTTATTCACCTGCTGGCTGGAGGGTGCAGAGGGTGTCACCTGGACTTGGGTCACCCATTGCTGCTGAGTGGTGTCGTCACTGGCCTTGATCAGCAACGGTGACACTTGGAGCCCAGAGAGCTGAAGACTCCTGGCAGCATAAACTACTCCGTCGGCCTCTATCCGGAAGTCAGATGGATTACTGCATTCAAAGCGCACCAGACCACCTCGGCCACAGTCGAAAAACCTCACTGTAAGAGACAAGAGACAGATGGATTTAAGTTAAAAATTAGCCCAACAGTGAAAAAGAAACCTAAAAAAACCCCAAAAAACTAAAGATAGAGACGAAGGAGGTGGAAGACAGACAGCCAGACAAACACACAGACAGACAGAAGGTCCACAAAGGTTTTCTGATTCTCTCTCTCGCTCATACATTATTCACTTCAAGCTGTGCCCCAAAGGTATTGCTCAAAACAGGTGCAGTGGAGGAGAGAGTTGGAAGGAGAGAAAACTAAAGAAAAAAGAGAAGAGTACCCCTTAAGGGCTATTAAAGAAAACCCCAAAAAACATTTCATTTAAAATCTGATGTGTAAATTAGTCTGTCTAAAGTTGAAGTATATGGGATTAAGAAAACAGAATAGGAACTAGAAAGTATGTATAAAAACGCTAAATTCTCCTAGACTGTGAGTCTTCTTTTATTTCCAGCTAAGGCCATCGCATGCTAGCTTTGTCCCCCATGACATACAGGGATGCCTTCCGTGGATGACTACCGATCCTCAGCTCCTCAAGAGACACAAGTGAGTGCATGTGATGTTTATTTCATCAGCATGTGCACACAGAAAACACAGAAACTCACGCACGCATAAAGACACTGCAGACAGGTGGCTCATGGGGGCTCGAGTCCCACAGGTGCCTCAGTGGCAGTGGTACAACGCCGGTTCATGTTACAAGTGACTGACAGTATAACACAGCCTATGTACCTCCTACGAACACACACACACACACACACACCTAGGAGCTTCATTGTGTGATCTTTTTGTGTGTATGTTTCCCTGGCAGGCCCCCCTCATGTTTATAGCACACAAAAAGGCATAAAGGGAAAGATAAAAATTCCTCCCGGCCAGAGAGATCACAACGTTACCATATATCGTTTGTGT
This sequence comes from Thunnus thynnus, assembly GCF_963924715.1. Taxonomy (NCBI): domain Eukaryota; kingdom Metazoa; phylum Chordata; class Actinopteri; order Scombriformes; family Scombridae; genus Thunnus; species Thunnus thynnus. The sequence continues at coordinate 17,208,249 of NC_089528.1, forward strand.
GGAGGCTCTGCTGGTGCTGCTTTGAATTATTAAAGCAGATGTGGAATTACTTAACAAAAGCCTTGAAGGAGGGTACCTAATCTTCCTTTGTGCTGCTACCTTGGGGACCCAGTGGTGTCTTCAGAGTATCTCATAGCCCATCTGATTCCTCTGGGTTTGAGGAGAGGATGCAGTAGATCAGCTTGGGGTCTAAAGGAAGTCATAAGTTTAACCTACAGGCCTAATTTAATAGTATCACCCAAACACTTGCAATCAATTCTCCCAAAGTGCACCACACCATAACACTAATAAATCTTTCAGTAATAACAGGAGAGAACTTATTACTTTTTTGCTGCTTGTAACAGCAGACAAGGCAGATGTTTTTAGGTAGATGCCCTTGGTCTCCACACTGACAAAGCTGTACCTGTTCAAGGTTCTCTCAGTGAGCAACAAAAGGCAGAATTCCAGAAAGCAACACTGCAGCGGAAAAGAGAGGGTAAATGTTCCTTTAAAAAAAAAAAACACTATTATTGAAAAGTGAATTTAGTGAAAGAAAAGTGAAAATACAAATACCTGAGCAGGCATCCTACACAAACTAAGATGTTTTGGATTGAGAGAAGTTGAATGCAAGTGAAAAAGAGAGAATCCAAAATGTGAGGTTGCCTACGTAAAGTTTAGAAAATGACATGCAGTGTAATCACAATGTATTCATCCTGATGAATGAAAATGCAATCTTGCTCTACTTTATCAAAACCCAAACAGGGGGAACAAATCATCTGCAAGGACCATATGCTGCATTCCATTCCACCCCGCTAAAAGATTTAAAAACTGACAAAACAAGAAATCTGCACTGCAAGCTGGAGTTTTTTTTTTTTTTTTTAAACCATAAGACTTGCCATTCATCTAAATTTTGCTCAACAGCACACAAGGTGAAAATGCATTGTAGGAGGGCCAGCAGTTCCAATAATGAAGATAGAAGATGACAAAGTCTTTCTTCTATACTGGAATTCACTTGATATTGACCATCTCTTTCCTGGCTGCTTTTGTGCAATTACCCTTGACCAATTAGTTTTTTTTCTGTTTGAACCTGGCAAAGCTGACATCAGATAGATGACCTTCTCTCTCTGAAGGTTTTTCCTTAAAGCCAGCCGCCTGTAAACTCAAAGCCTTCAGGCAATCACCAGCCAGCCCAAGTCAGCAAGATACTCAAACAGAGGTGGAATACAGAGAAAGGCTCTGTCAAAATAACTCACAATACAGCAGAAGACAGTCTGTAGATTTAAGAAGCTTCTCAAGTCAGTGAAGTCTAACTCACACTATTCTTAGTGAGATACTTGGATTAAGAATATTGTACAATGTTATTCAGAAAATGTAACCAGAGCTGAAACGATTAGTTGCTTAATCTTTTGAAAGAAAATGAATGCAACTATTTCGATAATGGATTAGTTGTTAAAGTCATTGTTCAAGCAAATATGCCAATCACTGATGGTTCCAGCTTCTCAAATATGAAGATTTGATTTTTGTAAATTAAATATTTTGGGGTTTTGGATTGTTGGTCTGACAAACCAAGCAATTTGAAGGCATCAACTTTGGCTCTAGGAAATTGTGATGGATGTTTTTCACAGATTTCTGATGTTTTATTGACCAAACTTAACATTAAAATAGAAGATAACCCACACTCTAATTGGTAGCGCTAATTGGTAGCGCTTGCTCGACTCACTTCTTTACTCACTAATTTAAACCATCCCTGAATGCGTTCAAGTGTCTCGCACTCTGCCAATTTTTGTTTTCACAGATATCCTCATCCTTCCCCTTGCGGCTGCAGCCAATGTGTTTTTCTTCTGTCCTACTGGCGCTTTTGACTATACATTTTTGTGAATGTGTTTAGCGGTTCACTTGACAGCAGTGTTCCCCCTGTGAGATTTTTTTAGCCCAAGCTTCTTGTTGAGCTGAGCTCTAGCTCTTTAACATTGTCTGAAATTTGGCCATCAGGACACCTCTGAGAGGCCCTTCAACAGTCAGCCCCCATTGCAATCACTGCACAAACTCCCAGCAGGCATGACCATTTCCAATGATAATGAATGGGAATGTCCCACATGTGTCTATTCATTTATCAGACACACTCTGGTGGCTTATAAAACCGCAGAAATGTGTAGTGTGTCCCCGCTTAAAACCCGGCTGCTGCAACTTATCTATATCTAGATGTATTGGCTCCCCAAGGTAAAGGGCTAAAAGAAATCTTGGCTGCCACGCCCTATCAGACATGTCGTCATGGGCACAACGATAAAGGCCTTTGGTTTGCACAGAAATGCCGATGCAGCAGGGGGACTGGGGGTTGGGGGTTAAAAAAAAAGAGGGGGAGAGAGAGAGGGAGGGAGAAACAGGCCTGTCAGCAGAAAGGCCTGTCCAACTAATGCCCTGCACCGGGGCCCAAAATTACCTCCGACTCAATGATCCTATTCACAGTTTAGATGCCCCCCTCACTGACAAGCAACACAAAAACCCCGGCTAACCTCTCCGAAGTGCGAGAGTGCCTCTCTATTGTCTGCTCCATCACGTGATAACTCTGACTCAGACAGACACAAATAGTTAGAGAGAGATAGAGAGAGGCAGAGAGAGAGAGAGAGATACATTTAATTTGGAACATGGAATGCGGAGTCCGTGACTTCACGGAGGCAAAGAAAATGTTCCACAGTCTCAGCTTTTATGCCTGCCTGCCAAATACACTGGCTGCAAGTGAGCAGGCTGAAAGTCCCTCTAATGTGCTGTAAATGTGACAAGACTGAAACCTCTCATGTGAGATCATCCCAATATACCATCATTCATTTCTGGGAAGTGAGTTTACTGACAGTTGAGAAATACTCAGCATAGGTGTTTCATCTGTAGCTGCTGATAAATGCAGACCCAGGCAAATACCCCAGTGGCCTCTCCCTGGCAAACGGTACAACACCCCTGACAAAATGCATTATTCACAAATGAATGTGACCAGGTTTAGTAGAGTGGCCCGCACTGGCAATGAGACAATGCAATATGAAGCAGAGGCTCCCACTGAATGTGCTGCGTGAGACATCCATGCCAGCACCACTGTTTATAAGATCCTGTTAAGCCCCAGTGGAGCTCGCACTTTGGTACCTCAATTCAAACTGCTGTGATATGAAATTCTAATCCCATCCAAAATTGGGGAGAACATGTTAAATTAAGGTCAGCATTCTCTAACAACGTACAGACTTTGTGCCAAACCACAAAAATATCCTTCACAGCATATTCTTTAATTGCCCAATTATTGCAAAAACTGCTAAAAGCAAAATACACTAATGTTTTTTTTTTTAAAATAAGATGGCTGCTTGCTATGCATAATTGCACATTCATATGTTATCCTTTTTAACTGTATTTTTTTTCTAATGCTATTTTTGAGAATGCATATTCTACAGCTTCAAGGCTGCTAAGTTAAAAAGAAACCAAAAAAAACCCTGTGATTGCACAACTTATTACATCATATTCTTCCCAATTATGGGTATTTGAATGTAGATCTGTCAAATGTGAAAACTACTGTTTGTGAGTAAATCTTCAAATGGAAAAGAACTGTTCTGTTGCTCTATGATTTTGCAGTAAAGATGCGGATCCATTTTTTGTACAAATATATAAACTATGCACATTTAAATGAATAAAACTACAATAAATTGCGTCAAAGATCAAGCAAATAAATCTGTGAGAAAACATCATCGATCCTTCACAGCACTGGTAGAGGGGCAATTGTGGCAATCAAGGTGATGCTATGTTCTGCTACTTGACTGAATCAAAACATTTCCAAATATCTATTTATTCAAAAGGAGCTGAGATGCAGACATAAGACTTTCGGTACATTTCTGTTTTCAGAAAATAGTGTATTCTTCAGAGAAAGTAAACTGTTTGTAGCTGAAGCTTGGATCTGGGAATGATGATACTGCCTTTTGCCAGACTAAGCCCTTGAAGGCGTTTTACTAATGCACTGCACTTCAAACGCGCAAAGCATTCCATGCATTTATAGCTGGGCCTAAAATATGTAAGGGATTTGCATGAAAAAAACATGCAGTGTTTGTAGTCTGTTCAGTGTCTAGCAATTAAGAAAACTAAAGAGGAATTGCATCAGAGCATACCCACATTTAACAAGCAGCTGGCTCATTTTCCTAGCTTGATTGCAGTGACCATTCCCCCAGCACTTGGTTTGTGTAGTTTGTGCATATTGTTGGAGCTATTTTCCTTCATAAAACTGCTGCCTCAATTGGAGAATTATGAGGGGACACACAATAAGTCTATTGACACCACCTTCTCTTATCACAGACACCCACATTGGTATACACACTGACAAACGTAAGCTCAAAGTGTACCATGAACGTTTGAGTGGCCGTAAGAGCTTGCTTTTTCTCAAACATAGACGTTTTTTTTAAGCTGCCTTGATCTAGCAAACTAGCCCTTAGGAGAGGGAAACAATTTTCAATCATCTTTCACATTTATTTTCTTTTTACACTTGCATTTATATCACATTAGCACATGGTCATTTGTTCTCCTCGAGCACAGCAAGTCTGTTTAACAATTATTGTACTCACTAAGACAATTACAAGGTGAAAATACTCCCCACCAGACCAAGAGTCACCTCCATTTCCTTTTAAGTGCCAAAGCATCTCCCTGTATCTGTCGGGTACAAAGGCTGTGTTTTGTCTCGACACTGATTAGCCACAACGAAACTACCATTAGCCCTCTCCACTGGTAGTCTAATGCCTACACATCAACTGCATGCTTGGTAGATACCTGCTGTTCTGACTGTGCAAAAAAGGTAGCTGAAAGCAACCAGCCTCTGTGAGCTTCCTAAACTGACATTTAACGAGAGCCTCTTATTCCAGAGGCAAAACAGGTTTATCTGCAAAGAATAAATATGTGGTGGCAGTTGAGCTCTTTTGAATAAATAATATTTGGCCTTTGAAAATTAGCAATCTCTATGGGTTAGTAGTGAAGGAGAAGCACAGGGGGACATCACAATTATTCTCAGGCCTTTGTTGGGTAAATGAAATGATTCTGTGTTTTCCAGTACAATGACAGCCAAGCATTGTGTGGATTACTGTGTCACTGGAGACAAGAGCTGATAAGGCTAAGCTACATCCTTCTGCAGTTATCAGCGCATAGCTACTGGGATTTTGTTCTGTGAGTTATTGAGACGAGCGGCTTGATACAGAGGCTTTAGTGGGGTATTAAACTGACCACATTACCGGGATGTCAAACGCTCTTACTTTTTATGATGCCTTTCAGAAAAGCTATGTGAACGCTGAAAATGCATGCAGGTGAAGCTCATTATAGAAAGCATCACATTAATATGCTGAAAAATAAAACAGATACAATTATGAAAGCTGATAGCTTTATAGATTGCAGGGGGGGGGGGGTATTCAGGAAAATGCATATCCTTTCTCCTTCAGGTTCAAATGACGAACATTGATACTTTTAAAATAATGACACTAAAAGGTAAATGTAACCATGTAATACCAATATAGCCTCCTGTCTTTTAATCACAATGCCTAGTCTACAAAGCCCAGGTGGCAGAACCTCTCAGATGTAAATCAAAATTATATGAAATGAGGTGCTGACTTCATGTCCATTACAGCTATTCATTGACCCTGGCATAAAAGGTCATAGGTCTTTAATTGTTCTCCATACCCTAATTCACCTTATAGCTGTTGGCATTGGTCACTTTGTTCAGCCTACAAAGAGATGAAGAACAAAAGCAGGTAGGGTTAAAACAAAGCAATCTGTGTGAGGTTGGAGGGCAGAAGCAGGTTGAGACACTGAGATGCCTTTTAAAAATCAGACTGTGAATAATAAGCCATTTCAGGTGTCCACATGCATCACTTTTTATTGTTCCTGTGTAACAGAGGTCATTCTCTGGTGACCATACACTGCAGTAACACACATTTTAAGAAATGCTCCACTGCACCGTGCATCCATCTCTGCTGTGCCATGTCGCTGTTACAGTGCTACTACATCTGAGGCATTTCCAACAGGAGAGACAGTTAACCCATTTCTGAGGCTCTTATTGGGTGAGAAATAACCATTAATAAATAAATAAAGAAATAAATAAATTAGTATAGCACTTTTCACACCAGGAGCACAAAGTGCTTTTTATAGACAGCACAAAAGAAACAATCACAAATAAAAAGAAAAACACAAGAAACAGCTAAATACAAGCACACAATTAAAAGACTGTATAAAAGAAATTTGCGAATAAATCATCCAAAATGTAAAACAAATTAAACTATTACAACAAACTTAAAATCAGCTCAACAGACAAAGATGTATTATGTAAACAAATAAAAATAGTTGTCAGACAAAAAGGCAAGTCTGTAAAAATATGTCTTAAGACAGGATTTAAAAGCTGAAACAGTGTCAGCAGATCGAAAACTAACTGTTTCAAAGCTGAGATGCCAGTACAGCAAAAGCTCAATCACCCTTTGACCTTAACCTGGACTCTGGAACAGCTAGCAGGCCTAACCCAGCAAATCTCAGAGGCCTTTTTGTACAGTAAGGAGTTAAGAGTTCACTGATGTACTCTGGCGCCTGGCCATGTAAAGCTTCGTAAGTCATGAGAAAGATTTTAAAATGGATTCTAAAAGAAATCGGTAACCAGTGCAAAGAGGCTAAAACTGGGGTGATGTGAGAAGAGTGTTTGGTCTTCAGAAGTCTGGCTGCAGAGTTCTGCACAGTCTGAAGTAGAGCTACAGCTTGTGCACTGAGGCAGGTAAACAAGGCAATAGTCAAGGTTTGAGGAAAAAAGCACAAATATTTTTCTCTGTATTGCTAAAAGATAACATCGCTCTGATCTTGAAAATATTCTTGAGTTGGTAGTAACATGATTGTACCAATTTCTTTGTGTTTTGTTCAAAGCTTAGCTCGCTGTCGAAGATAACCCCCAGGTTCTTAGTGGTGCCCTTAATATTTGGGATGAGGGGACCGAGCAGTGGCTAGACTTGATTACGGAGGTGCTCAGGGCCGATGATAAGCATCTCCATTTTGTCAGAGTTTAACTGCAAAAAATGTTCTGACATCCAGTCTCTCACATCAGCTAAGCAGCTTTGAAGTGTTGCCAGCTTGTTATATTCCGAGAGTTTAATGGAGAGATATAACTGTGTATCATCTGCATAACAGTGAAACATCAGATATTGATCACTTTCATTTATTATGCATCTACTGTAATTAAAGACGCTACTTAAAAGTAAGAGCTCTGGTATTATGCACTGTCAGATTTGCTCAGTATGAAAATGACATCCGTTCCATTACTTGTGTGTATTGTTATATGTAATGTCAGCTTGGGAGACAGTTCAAATGCAAGTGTTGAAAAAGGATAAGCCTATATATAGTGAGCAGTTTGCTTGGATTCTTTGAAATGGCTGATGGTATACATGTTAATCTCTTTAAATATTTTTGGTGGTTCAAGTTCAAATAGAGTCCAAAAGAAACGACAAGCATAAAAGTAAAGAATGTAGCCAATAGCTACAGCAGCTGATAACTATGAGCTGCTACGCCTCTGGTTTCAAGCTGACCTGATATTTTCTGAAGAGGCTGTTCACGAGGGCCGAGCACTAAAACTGCCTGAGTGCAACCTGTAATGTGACATTATTAGGTCCTTTTGATCTCAAAAGCACAGGCTCAAAACTATTTAGTTCTACCCCTTGATCATTTCTGTCAAAATACCAACATAAAAAATCAAAGAGACAAAGAAGGAGGCAGTGACCAGAGATGAGGTAACATCCACTGGCATGTTCACAGGGTCTTATAAGACTTTTTATTTAATCACACTAGCATAGTAGTTCCTGGTCTGATTTGTTGCTGAGAGAGGAAACCCAGAAATATATCTATCTGCCCAGAACTGTACCAATCATTGTTCCACAAATACAATCATTATCCAGGGCTTACATTTTAGAAAAAGCCTGATTTGTGTTCACAATAGAAATGGTAATGAATTGAGTTGAAGAAATAAGGATTTTATGTTAAATATAATCGCAAATACAATTTTATCTTTCATCTCTTGCATAAAGCAGATTATACATTGGATATGTTCCAAGACAGTGAAGAGACAGACAGGACCTTTACTCAGAGACAACAAACCACACAGTTCATTAAAACTTTGATTTCCACTGGACAAAGGTTGTGTGTTCAAGAGGACAAAGCCATTTCCCCAGAGATTGACCACCGGGGAAGCTATTTGTACATTATCAATTTTGATAAAATTAGCATGGATGTCTATAAGGACATGATTAAATTCTGACAAATTGTCCAACCTCCTGTGTCATTGCTTGACATGCAGTTCGTTTAATGCTGCAAGAAAGCAGATCCAGCCACCGTAAATAATAACCATCATGCGTGACTGGGGTAGGTGCCTTCTCTCCATATGTGATATGCTCCACACATTGCTATACGGCAGCCCGTGGTTAGTACTGATCCTCATGTGTTGGGAGTGCTTTGTGTCTAGTGATAAATGTAATCATCATGATTGCCTCACTATATTTAAACGCATTTAAACTTTCATTTAAATGCATGGTGCTGAATAAGCCACACAAATGACCAGCCAGAACATACACAATAGCAAGGACATCATGTGATATTCAAGGCAATGTAAAAGAATAATATGAATAATATACTAATTTACATGCACTACTACCCACTATCTGTTTAGTGAGTCACATTCACAGGTGAATGGAAGTTAAGGCAGTTTATTACAATGGGTGTAAAAACAACATCCTGTATATAAGACTATACAAAGAAAAGAAAGTAGAAGGTCACAGCAAAGCAAAATTTGAAGCCAATTCTATTTCTATTAATCATGTGTGTACATATCGCATAAAAATGTGTTTTGAGGTTCTTTTTCTGCTTGATTCTACCTCCTTTTAGGATTGTCTGAGTGTCTTTAGTGTGTGATTGAGTGATACTCCCTGATTCTCCTGTTTTAGTTTAGCGGTTGTTAGGGTGGACTTTATGATTCTTGGGAGTACATTAAGTTTGATAACATCAGCAAATTTATGGAAACCTCCCCCTATGTTCAACCTGAGATGAGATCTAATCTGGCAAAATAAACTAAAACAGTCGAGTAGATGGACCATGGCTGGACGGGGTTATTATGCCTTTATGTAAATGAAATGTTCTTAGTAATAATGACTCAATACTAATTAACAAGAAAGTGATAACTAATGCAAACAGCATGGTTTCTGCATTCTCTCTACCTTTATAGGGATATTACTTGTGCCTGCTTTGCATAGCTCTGTTGTCAATCAAACCCATGCAAATGACTGGCTCAGGTAAAGACTGAAACGGTCCACTGCATCCAATTACAAACCTAACCACACACACAAACATGTCGTTTCTGTTCACTTTTTTTTTTCTTTCTTTTTAACATGCACACTTGGATGTGTGCACACACACACACTGACACACATATACAGTTTCTTTTTATTCCACTGTATGCTCAAAACAGAAAAGTGCAGCAATTTGAGGCAGATTCAAAACGTGAGGGATTTTTATACGACACAGACTGCCTGCAAAAAAAAAAAAGTCGAATGTGATACACTCACCTAAAGTATAAGATGTACAATAAAAGCTGTAATAAATGCACGGGGATCTGAGACCAGTTCTGGGGGCATTATGTCATGTATAGCACAGTCACAAGTTCATGCAGAGTTTTTGAGAACAAAGCTAATGGAATTCCTGCTTCTCTACCTTTTCCTTTGGAGAAGCGGGGGCACAGGGAGAAACAAGGAGAAGGCATGTGAATCTTCTTTGGCTGGGAAACAAAGCAGCAGACAAAGGAAGATGAGGCTGACAGCCTCTGGAGAAGGCTATTATACTGTAAGATAGGGGCTGTTTCTGCTTCTCTACAAGTAAAGAAAAAATGATTTACTAAGTCATTTGCGCACAAACAAAAAATGTATACTCATTTATTCTGCATACGTCTATATTCTACACTAACTTCTGTAAAATGTACATATGGTAATCAGTTTTCAAAAATCCTTGAGGGATTGATTTAGCGAAAAATATTTAAATTTCAAGGCAAAAAATATTAAGGAAAGAAAAGATCAGCCTCTTACGGAAAAGGCCATGAGGACATTGAAATTCCTCTTTTTCAAGCTAAACAAAGCAAATGAGTCATTGTGGTGAGCAGACCATTACAGTCACAGCTACCAACCATTATCCTCATTTTACTCACTTGCCCTATGCCACACATCACGAGATTCTGGGAAATCTTTCTCCAAAAACCTTTCATAAGAGCAAAACAAACCAACATACAGAAAACACATGGCTGCGGAGTCACAGGGTTCAAAAACCTGCCTCCTGTGAAAGGTTGAGGGAAGAAAAAAATGTTTTAAAAAAAAAAATCCATCCTCAAAACAATGACAGCAAGGAAAGAGAAGCTTCTTCAAAGAGAGGGATTAGGGCAGCTGCCAATACACAGGGTGTGTGCATTTGCCATTGCACGTTTGAATCAATACGTGTCAAATTCCGCTTGAAACGCAATTAGCCCGTGCTTAAAGAAAAAGATGAATATACAGAAGGAAGATTAGAGACAAGCCCAATGTTCCCCTAAAAAGCTTTCAAAATCCAACACATACACAGCTTTTCAGATGCATGACAGCTTGTTATGTGCTGCTCCAGTCGAAGAAAGCAAACAGAGAGGGAAGCATGCATTTGTGTGAATTTACAACTGCTGTCTTAATATGTCAGCCGAGTTTATCCCTTTGTACTGTGTTGGTTCCTGGAGTTATCAAGCTACAACCGAGATGCCGAGAGCATCTTGCTACTAATCTACTTTGACCTGTTTGACCCTCCCCCCACACATAGTTTGAGCTCAGAACAGATCATCTGAGTGGCACAGAACAGAAAAGGGGGGGGAGGGAATTTATTCTATGGAAGGATGGTAGTCCAACATCCATCTGTGCAAAGTAATTAATATCTGTATGCTGAATGAATCATATTTTCAATCTGATAGCACAAACTTGTCTACTTGCAGTAGACAAAGAAATCCATTTAAAAGCTTTTTCGAACGCTGCCAGTTTGTAGCCTCTGAAAACTTGAGTTGTTTATCGGAGTTGGAGGGAAAGTTGGTGCGTCGTTTGATATAAACATCTCGAGCACAATTCAGAGTTCTTATTGATCCCCGTACACTGTTTTTTGTCTTTAATGCAGAGGTTGAGCCTTTGACACTGAATGCAGCATCAATTTGTAAGAGAGACACATCTTTCTATTAGGGCTGCTCACTTTCATATGCATGACTTCTTTTTTATTTCTGAGCAGAAGCAATTTAACACAATCCAACCTGCCAAATTGACATACTGCATTGGAGTCTCACCTTCACATAATGCAGTGTGAGCAGCATTAAAACTACACCAACTATTTGATAATTCAAAAAGTTTTCCATATCAAAAAGCTTGTAGATTGAAAAATGTGTGAGACGAACCTCTGCAATCTGCAAAAGCTAAAATATGAATTTTAATAGTTCATGTAGATAGAGAGAGGACATATTTTTACTTATTTGAGCAAAGTCTGTGCTAGAAATCATGAACGGAAATTGATATAACATTTGCTCTACTGTAACAGTTGCCCAGTGCAACTGCAACATCAGGTGTGAACAATTAGTCTTGGCATCTGTCCAGCACAAGGAAGTGTTTCCTCTCACATGCATTATCTGTGTCAAGGGAATAGTGGAGCATTACCATGTGGGGAGCGAGGCTGTGTGACTGGACTCTGTGAGAGGGGAGCCCTCTTACTCCCATGTAATCAGCTGAACTGAGTGGGTTCAGAGAAGGATCTGTGCAGCTGTGCTTTATTACAGACACAATGAGTCCCAGATTAGGGGGAACTAGAAGGAGGGAGGAAGGGAATAGAGGATCATGGGGGAGGAGGAAGGGGGAGTGAAAATGACTCCAAACACATCTGTCCTCAGTTTGTCTGCAGCTATAACACCAAACCACAAGCATGGCCATGTACAAATCTGTCTCCGCTTGGAAAGGCCGCCTGTGGAAATGTTTCCAGACCTTGGGTTTTTAAAATGTGAAGACTCGTGGGAATAGTCTGTCGCCTCGCAGTGATAGCAGTGATCGTCAGGGTCACACTAACATCGACAGTGGTGGCACGGACAAGCAGGTGGCACAAACATGTGAATCACGGTAGACAGATCTGGTGTTATTGTGTGGTCTCTGCATGTGTCTCTTGGAAACAATCAGAAGTGTTTTTCCAATCGTGACTCTTCTTTTTTTTTTTTTTTAAACGTATGGTGAATGATGTGTGCTGTTTTCCTGCTGTTTCCATTTGTCTGCTGCTTTGTTTTAAAATGTCAGAAAAACAGCCTCTTCTGACATTAAGCAGCGTAATTGTTGTCCAATTATACAAGATTTTTGGCCGGGCTTGACAGCGCATCCGCTTTCCGAAGTGGGCTTTCAAACTTAAAACACCCCAGCAATCATGATGCCACCACCTGTGTCATCCTAACCGACCCAGACAGAGCGACGGAGACAGATGAGAGGGAGGAAAGTGAGGTGCTGTGTTTGGTCTGAGCTGTCCTATCATTCTGCTTCAGTGGAAACTCTCAGGCAAACAAAAATGCAAGTTCACAGTGTGTTATGCCAACAGAGGCAAGACTCACCAGGAAGACATCCCACTACCATTAGAGCTTACTGAAAAGCCTTTCTATCCCCCTTAGAACAGCTTACGCATAAGGAGTGATTAAACATCAAACCAAACTGTTGCACCCTAATCCACCACCCAGTTCCTGATATGCCTCCCTGTTTGTCTTGCTTTCTTCCTTCACATATACATAACTAGAAAACTGAGAATTCATTCCTAACGCTATTCAGAATTAATCCCACAACAAGATGTTGTGTGGCAGTAAGATTTTCTTACATAGTTTAGAAGATTTTCCTTTGTTACAGTTTATTGACTAACAACAAAAGCTAAAACCAATTTAATGAAGAATTAGACTTTGGCCTTGATTAATATGAATCTGCTTTTTCATTACTGAGGAAATGCCAAAGGTGGAGGAATTTGTAGTTGGCAACAACTGGCCAGCAGGCACATGACACAGACAGGGTATGGTGCAGTTCTTTGTTGGAAATAGCCTACTTGGAGGATTAAATTGTTCCAGGTGGGGCCCTATTTTCTTTAAAACTCATCTGTGAGGCCTCCAGGTATAAGAATAGCTATTTCTGAGACTTGAATTGAACCTACTTTTTAAGAGTATGAACAAACCGCCAGGAATGATAGGGCAGCATCGCTTGGTCTGTGGCTAGTTTTATTACTTACACTGCTTCTCATCTCCGGCTTTTCTCCCCACTTATCCTCATGCCTCTGATTCACTGGAGTGGGCACAGGAATTATGTTTTTTTTTTTTTTTTTTTAACTAGCCTAATCTCATTACTTTCATTGGCTGATAAAACCCTGTGCTAAAAGTAAGCTTATTATTTATTGTTTTGAACAAAGTGTCTTGGCACCAGGTGTGTGAGCATGCTCAGATGGATGTAGGGATTCAGACCAGCAGTCCAGGAGCGGTAATAACAAAAATAATTATAGTAATAATAACATTTTATTTTTTGTTCATATCTTCAGTGGTCAGGGTAGGACACAGCTGCTTATTAACCAATATGATCTCCTCCGCTACTCTATTTCCTCCAGGACCACATCAGATGGATTCGGCAATACACACGGACATTCAAGATGTACGGCCTAATAACTCACATTATATGAATTCAATAACATGTCTATAGCCCTGCATGGTTGTTGATGGGAACAGTAAAACAAACTTTAATATCACAGTGTGTTAGAACTGTTAATGACCAGTGCTGAGGCCAGTTAGGCTGTAACTCGCTGTCCATGGCCACCTCACTGCTGAGGCAGACTGTAATTCTCATGCAAACACTGTACGTGAGTGTTGAATAGATGCGCCTCCAAAACAGGCACACACAGCATCCATAAATAACATTCAGTTGACGTTTTTACAGGCGTACCAGCTCTGTGACGTCAGCACTGAACTGAACCACCAGCTCCTTTTGTTTTCTCAGGAAAGCATGACACTGACCACTTTTGAAGGTTATTCATCAGCATGTGATTTGGCATCTGAGGGCAAATAATTAGTTTGCAGAGGTAGGGCTTTGGCAAGGCTGACGAGTACAGCAAAATATGGCATACATGGCATGCTATGAGATCACAGACTGCCGGCCAGCTGTGTCTGTTGATTCTGTGGAACCCTTTCAAGCCTCTTCAACATATGGTTTGAATCAAGTACAAGAGATTCATACTAGGTTTTAAAAACAAGCAAAGGTCCCATGTATGCGAATGCTGGATTAATTAGAAACGCTGGAAAACACATAATAAAATGCATCTTGACATACAGAAATGCTGACACAGTGTTTATGTGGCCACATAATTCAAAAGCACAATTAAAAAGGGGGGGGAAAAAATGGGTCAACTGTTTCAGTGTGATCCAGCAACTGTTTTAAATTACATTTTGAACAGCATTTGATAGTGAGGCTCACTGTAACATTTAAAATCAAGGATTTAACCCTATTATGTTGCACCGAAGGTTCGAGACACATTCTTTCCACCAATAAAAATGTTGTTCAGGTAGGAAATATTCTAAACATCAAAGCTGTTTAAATTAAATACAGCTATCACAGCCCATTTTTATCAACACAGGAAATGGTTGTGATTATAAGACCTTGCAGTGTTCGACTACAAGCTGTTAAGAGTAAAAAAAGAAAAACCAACCCACCACCACCTCCTGCACATGTACAGACATTAGTCACACATTATCAAACAGCTTCCAATCATGCAAAACTAAACCTTCACTGCATCCTTAGTTTATTGAGTTTGAAGGCCGTCCTTTTCTCAAAAGCATAATTCCATTCTAAAGTAGGCTACATCAATGTACTGAGGAAAATCAACATAAAAGCAGGAGAAAGGTGTAAAGAGACAATTCTGAATACTGAGAGCCATTAAGTCCAGCTGCGCACTTACCGAAATTATCGAAAAAAGTGTCAAACAGGGTGCTGGTATATTCATGAACCCTACACTCAAAGGCAGGAGAAGACAGGTTTTCGGTCTTTGGTCGAAGCAAACAGGCCAAAGTAGTAAACTTGCTTTACTTGCTTTTCTTGGAACCATGTTTAAAACTCATGAGTCACTGAATGGAGACTACAGTCCCTGTGACCCTCAAACCCAGAGTATGAAACGGATACTTAACACTAGTTCAACCCACATACACCCACTGCACCATTTCAGTCACCACACATCACTTCTGTACAACATGTAACACCTTTTATATGTCTATGTGCTTTACAGGGTTGGCACCTCACCACATTAGTTAAAGTGGTTGAGTTTTGACATGGAGGCAGTGTGATCAATCTGATGTGACTAGGATTTATTTCCTTTGTGGTTGACAAGAATAGAAACTTCCACTGCTGTATACTGTAGTGAGGGTATAATAACTTGCAGCTTATTATAGTAACCATACTGTAACACTGTAGTGGCTATTGTTGCACAATAACCTGTGTTGAACCCTTTCTCACTAAAGTAGGACTGACATGAAACCTTCGTGAGCAAGTAGTAGCCTATATGAACCCAGGCCAGAAAACTCACGTTGAACCCATTCAAACTAATGACGCATCCATTATTTTCCTAGATTGTGTCTTTGGAGTAAAATCAAATGTAAAACTTCTTAGACCAGAAATAGTCAGTTGATACACTCAGATACAGACTGGGAAAGGGCGTTGTCCATGAACCTCAGTGTGTTGCTCCATCTTATATTACACATCCCCCCATCCTTTGTGCACAGGGACAATAACAGCGTTTGGGAGGGGGGGGACTGACGGGGGGGGATTTGGTTACCTTCCCAACCACCGAGGAATCTCAGTTACATGACAACAGGTCCGTCTTCCTATATTTCTCTCTACCCTGTTTAGATGCCTCAGGACACTGTTTTTTAAGCAGGAAACGCAGTACATGCAGTAGAGATAGGCAGCATGTTAAGATGGGAGTATTGTAGAAACACAACTGAAATTACGCTGAGACATAATGACTAAAACAAATGTGATGTTGGCTTCAACCACTTTATTCTCACAAATAACAACACACACTTATTCAAAATAAACCCAGTGTGGGTGTAGGAAAATAATTGTATCATCCCTCTCTTTTGTATACTAATTTACATTATGTGGGCGTAGAGGGGTCAAAGATCATCCCCATCCCAAATCCCTTTGAGTGAGGACTCACAATGGGCAGGAGCTGAATGCTTTTAGCCTAGCGGCAAAGGGTAGATTGGCTCCTCCCCCGTTGCTATTCCTCCATCCCCGTACCCAAACCTCTGCTACATCACGTTATTCACTGAGTTTACCATTTGAAAAGAATCTTACAGCCTGCACTGTAACCTGAAGCAGTCTATTGCATATCCGTTTTTGACCAAGAGAAAGGAGAGCTGCAAAAGAGAGGAGATGGAACAGCATAAAGCAGAAAAAAAAAAACCTTGTGAAACAAAGAGAAAGGGGAGGGGGTAAAAGAAGAGCTCGACTAGTAGCTGTTTTATTGTATCCTGGTCCGTGGTGAAAACTGTGGGGCTTCTTTCAGTTGTCACATTAAAAGACCCATCCGTCAGAAACAGAGCTCAGTGCAGTCCCTACAGACTGGCTAAGAGGGGACACTTTCCACTGTGCTGGCCAACGCTCCTAAACTCAGCTAGTGTAAATAAGATTTCCATTGGCACTCATTATGACCAGCATACAAACAAGGCTCTAACATTCCACAGAGGAGAAAACAATGAAATTAAAGACATGGTGGGAGGGAGGATTTTTGCACACTAACCAAGCATAGCTAAGCAGAGTTTACTACCTTTTACCCTGAACAGCATTCGGAGTGTACATTATCTAAAAATGTGTAGTTCATATGAAGTTCATTCAGCATTAATAGGAGAGTGTAGCATTATGAGGGCATTAAATCAGATTAATTCCTTGAAAACTATGCCTGTTGTTTTCCGGATGGGACTTGAGCCTCAAAGAGGGCTATTGTGCCGGAAGCCTAATGATTAAGTATGCAGGCTTCTGTCAAAATAACAGCAGATATCTTCAAGTATCTGCAGCTGGGATGCTAGTAGATATTGTGTTGCATTCTGAGCTTGAAGGTTTTGGGCAGGAAGGGGATAACATGACAGTTGTGGCGACCAGGGATACCAGGAAGACCTGGAAGCACAAACATTTGCCTTTCTGCCTCACTGGAATCCACATTAGGAGGTCATTGACATTACAGAAAACCCCCAGACGTGCCCCCATGGCAGCTGTGCACATACTTTTACGGCCCAAACACAAACAAGAGATAGTGTTCGGAGAGGGATGGGTGCTGCCATGCATGCACAGTATGACACAGACACACTATCCCTGTGCCAGGAGTTAATTAAATTATCATTTCATGACAGACAATTCCACGGAACCAAGTGCACATTCACATATATTTACTGAGTAAGAGGGGATAAGGATGAGAAATGAGACGAGTGGAAACATGAGAACCCCCATTTGCATCATAAATCAATCAGGATAACATCACCGGGGTCATGTGATCTTACACCAAATACTGAAATGTTTGATGTTGTCCTTGCATATGTCCCACTCAATCAGGCTAAGATCTTCTGCTCAAGTAGACCAGTGGGAGCCAAGCTTTTAAGATCAATGTAGCATATGGAACACACCAAACTGAGAGGGAGTGACGCCCAGGGGTTAGATTTAAATACAGACGGACAGCTGGTGCCGTGAGCTATGACAGCAGAGAATTCTTATGGAATTCAATTCCCTTTTTTACAGCTGTAGAATTGTGGGCAAATTGTGAAGCTTCTCTGGTAAGAACATTAAAGGGATTTTTATGGGTCTGCTAGCAGAGAGCAGGTCACTTTAATGAGGGACAATGTCCAGCCCATGCTCCTCCTCACTTAAACTACATGCTGCCTCAAAGCCCATGATGGACCCCTCAGCCACATTAGGGACATCTGGCCCCTCCATCTACAAACATGGCCCTTAATGGCCAATTACAAAGTCCAGGGCCTGGGAATGTGCTTCGATTTATAATTCCGATGTATCCAAACCCAGAATCCTCTGTCTATCATGGCCACATTAGGTTATATGAGACAGGAGGCCCATCAGACCTAATAAGCCTTATCCTTTCCAGAGGATGGCCATTAAACTCCCCCCTACCATGCCAGCCCAGCCATCAGCTCCCAGTCTAGTAAATTAAACAAATGAATGGCGTCCTCAGTATTACAATTAAAGCATAGAATAACATGAAACTATGACGCTCATTAAAGTTGGACTCCATCTACACTCCAAGCAGAGCCCGGGAAAACTCAATTATAAATCATTTATAAGGCAGACATCCAATGTGGGTATTTAGTTTCACCCTTTCAATGTCAGGCTCGTATTCAGTCCTACTATATGCCTGCATCTGAGCTTTCTTGAAGGGAGGGTGAGAGAGAGGCAGGTTACACCGAGAAATTTTAGTTGCCCCTGACAACCCATGGCTTTTGCCAAGTTGAGCCCTCTTCATTTTAGTTCCTTCTTCTTTATTTCATTCTTCCTTACTCTTTTTTTTCTAGCTGGGGTTCTCCTGCTTTTATTAAGTCCCCTCCCCCTTTCGTTACAAACACAACTGTGTCATCCATGTCAAATCCATTGGAGACAGCCTCAGGAAGTCAATATGGAGCCAATAGATTCTCTGCTTTCACTGTGGAACTCCTAAGGCAAGGAAGGCAAACACAGTTGAAACTATCACAGACAGCTCAAAACAACTAACATTTTTTTTTTAATCTAAGGCAAAAATATATATATATTTTTAGGCAAAAACCTGGTATTTTCACAAAACAATTCAACTGCTACTTCTACACACATTCAGTCAAGATTAGTTTAGGTGTGACAGAGATGCTCCAGTAAATTGTTTTTCTTCCTTGCAATGTACAAGTAAATGAAAAAAAAAAAAAACACATAGCTGGACATGTGAGAAAAAAGAATGAACCTCTTTTCAAAGTGTTAGTAAGCTAAGAGCAACTGAAAAGAGGAATTTTTTTTTTTTTGTATAAACACGTTAATCTGTGTACTTCATTGAAGTGTGTGAGTGAAGAGGGAAAAAAAAAACAAATGCAAGGCAGATACAGGGCAGAACAATCCTTTGTGACATACTTCATTCCTTCCATTTAGCAGTAGATGCAAAAATAAATCTAAAATTATTCTTAGCCGTTCCAAATATCAGCTCAGGAGAGAGCGAACTACACTACTACAAAAGTATAGTATCATGCCTTGTTGTCTGCAGTCTTTTTTAGCAATTAACACCTGCCAACAGCCTTTCACCCTCCTGTCCTGAGCCGCAGGTGTGAGGAGACCAATGTGTGACCTGATGAAAGACACGCTGCCACTGTAGTGCCAAACAGTCATTTCCCTTCACTGATAGGCCATTCTTTATTTAGCATAGCCTAAGGAGGTGTGCTTAGCCACCATGCAGACTAACACACACCGGCACCGACACTAAAAATAAACCATTACCACCAGCACAGCCCACTGGTCACACATTAACAACAGCAACCTAGCTATTCCCTGCCTGATAACGTAGTGGTTGGAATTAAACACATGAGACACAAAACATGAGAGGGAAAAAAGGGTGAACATGGCATCACAGGTGAAAGTATGAATCACCACCTGTACAGCGCTATTTCTCACACTCTTCCGTCTGCTCACCCAATGGCCGGAACTCTAGAAGTCAAGTGACAGTGAATACTAACAACGCCAGCCAGTGTCTCCTGGGCCCTCTGTACAGCAGGCACGGCGTGGAATCATAAATGAGTGACTTTGACAGAAAACACACAGGCTTATGGGGGAAAAAAAAGGGGGTGAAGGATGAGCAGCAGAGGAGGCAATGAATTTAGAGGTTGGGGGATTTTCGATATGATAGGGGGTAGTTATTTGCTGGCAGCAGCGAGCCCTTTACCAACAAAGGGCCTTTCATATTTCCTGTGAACAGAGACAGAGACTCCCATTAATCCCGGAGGGAGGGCTCATCTCAGGCTTCTCCTCCGCACATAAATTACTCTTCTTATGCCCTTCCTCCCATTACCGCTCAGCGTTTACAGCATAAAGAGTAAGAAAGAAAGTAGAGGAGCCAGCCACACATCTTTAATGTGTTAGGCCACTCTTAAAAACAGTTATGTCGGTGCTAACTCATAACACATGTGCCAACATTTGCTTTGCTCGAAGCCACAGTCAGGAAGCTGTGGCAACCCTGCTCTCCACGTCCCTCCTCTCATGCTGT
This sequence comes from Thunnus thynnus, assembly GCF_963924715.1. Classification (NCBI taxonomy): domain Eukaryota; kingdom Metazoa; phylum Chordata; class Actinopteri; order Scombriformes; family Scombridae; genus Thunnus; species Thunnus thynnus. The sequence continues at coordinate 17,228,565 of NC_089528.1, forward strand.
CTCTCTATGTCTCATTTCTGTCTGTCTTTCTCATATGGGAGGAGTGAAAAAGCTCTGCCCAGCTGTCGCATTTTTGAGCAGATGAAACCCACTCTGACGGGCAGAGAACATGCCAATCCCCACTTATCCCGCACAGAATGGAGTTTAACAGTGGTGCACAGCTGCCTGTGTACACATGCTTAGACCCCTTGGTGGTCTGGTGGAAGGCATGATAAGCGGCTAAGGAACCATCGTCTCGCCTGTGTGGCACGCTGAGAATGGATTTGGGAGAAGTGGAGGGGAGAGAGAGGGAGAGAGAGAGGGACGGAAATGGACAGAGAATGAGAGAGGAAAAGAATGAAAAAAAAAAAAAAGAAAATAACTCCTACTTATGCATGTGCCCAGTGTCTGGACCTCCTTATTTCAAACAGACACAAATCAATGGTGGTGCAATTGCATTTTCCAAGCGCACTGCAGACGGACCAATAAATGAAGGCCGGGGATCAGAGGATAGGCTGAGGGGAGGCTAGACACTGTATTGGCTGTGGCCAAGTTTCATAGAATAGTGTTCCAGCTGTCAGCAGGCTCCAACACCTACTGCTGCACACACACCCACACACCCTTTAATGTCTGCAATAGCCCTGTTCATAAAGGTGCTCAGCATGAGAGGACTCTGGTTGTTAGTTTGTCTACCATTAAAAAGTAACAACAGCCATACTGTTTGCTTGTGAGATTGTACTCATTATAATAGCAAATGGCACGATAATGTGAATGAATCATCTTCATAATGGGATGATTTGTCCATGTTATAACTCAGGATATCCGTTTATGCAGTTATATTTTAGTACTGGCCCCTGGATTCAACATTATGAATAAATAGTAATATCCAAGTCTGAAGTCATAAAAATGTGGCAACATTGCATGCTTGCATGTATATCTGTAGCCTAAAAATTTAAAAACACAAAAGTGGATTTTATTGTATTCCATCTTGTATCATCAAATATCTATTACTGAAAAGCCACAGATCTCTTCCACACATCATATGTAACCTACTATGGGTCATGAATCTTTTCTGCTTAGGCTGTTTTATGTATGTTTTATGTCTGTGAAAATAGAATAGCATAACTTATATTGCAATTAAGAAGACAAGAATGTGTGACTATCTTGGCAGCTGGAAATAAATAGCTAAATTAATATACAGCATTACAGCTCATGAATAAAAATTCACTTTCTACTGGTAAACTAGTCAATCTTTCAACAGATGTATAAAAGAACAATGTGTGCCAGTGTTGTCCAGTACAGTCACTCTACACACAGAATAAGCCTGGTAAATGCAGAACAAAGCCTTGTTTGTGTCTTTTGACCTCAGCTCTCCTAGACAACACATTCTTGGTGGGACAGAGGGGAAACATTCAAACGGGTTCACCACAGTTTTTTTTTTCCCCGCTATTTATCCAATAAGATCCCCTTTAAAAGACAAGCTGTGTGCGTGCGTGTTAAGGGTGGGGGCTACTCTAAACAAACACTAAATACTAAAGCAATAATGCCATGTAAACCTGATGGTTTATGTTTTTGGCAAATCATCCACAGCATACTTTGTTTTCTCGACTGAAGTAGTTCTTTGTCAACTCGTCATTGGATTTCCTATGTTGATCTATAACTTGATTACTTGTCAAAATGTTTTTACAACATTATTGTCTCTAAAAAGGTTGCCCTAAATTCCAGTGATTACTAAAGACTAATTTCTAATTTTCCATAAAAATAGACAAAATTGTCTTAATTGAGTGAAACCCTAATGACTAATGGATGGTGGGGGTTTGACATCTCTATCAACCACTGACAGGGATTTTAAATTACATACTACATCAGAGCAGAGTATGATGAGTATAAAGAGGTAAACAGAATAAATGTCTTTATCCATTACTAACACCTGTAACCACAGCAAAGTTGGTTAGGGTTGGACCGATGTAAAAATTTTCAAGCCGGTTTGATAAATACCAGACTGGTAATACTGAATTTTACCATTAAGTGAGTGGAACATAATGAGCCCATGAACGAGAGTGTAATGGCACCACAATCAGGACAATGAGTGACACATTGTGTTTTTATTTCTCACGACAACCATTCAACTTAACTTTTCTTTTTTATAAAGTTTAACATCAAAATAATAAATGAAATAATGTGGTAACTACCTCGGTGCACTCCTTCCATCTAGCACCGTCTCGTTTGTATTTCGAGCCCTTGGTAAACCGACCCGACCCTAACATTAGTACAGATCAGAAATGGTGGCTCCACCAGCTTTATGAACAGATTTTTTTTTTTTTTTCAGCGTGGGGCGATTGCTCAAACAACCAAAGGTGTGATTTTATCCATTAGCTAGTGATAAAGCGTCAGTGACTTCATGTGCTTTGCCCCCCGACAGATTTAGTACCTTTAAGGAAATTGCTTGGTGTAAAGTGCAGCATTTGGACCCAGACCACAAAATGGTCCATGATGGGAGCAACTTCAGTTGGAGTAAAGGTGGCTTCTTTGTTGAAAATGTGAGGATGTTACATCTTTATCACAATGAGTAGCCAAGGTGGCATTTTGCATAAAAAAAATATGCCTCTCACACCTCAAAGAGGATGCAGAAGAGTGTAAAAAAAAACACACTATAACTATGATCATGCTGACTTCTAGTAGTCCCATGTGATTTTTGCTACACATTGCATAAATCAACCATGTATATAGCCTACACACTGAAATTTTGCTGGATATTTCAAGCAGTCACTTCTTTCACTTCATCAATTCACTTCTTTCTCAGAACATGGTGATCATGCTCTTTAACTGAACTGTATGTGAACTTCAAATTTAGAGTAACAACCATATTTAGCTGCAGTGTGAACATACCCTGAGTGTGTGTTTTCTCCATCAGCTGGCACCCACTTCCCTGCTCGAGGTATAAGCTTTTGCGATATGGAGCTTTTCAGGTCCAAAATAGCCCTCCCACTCATATGTACCCCTGCTAGCCACAGGCAAAGATAACATTTTTTCCATTTTGTACATACTGTATTTGATAAGTAGTCCACCTGAACACGCAAATAAGTCCCCCCCCCCCTCTCCCTAAACACAAAAGTATGCATTGCATTCAGAAATAGCACACTCAAGCACCCAAAATCCTTATGCGTTAGTCCTTTTACCTCATCCTCTGGCTATCTCGCTGCAAATAAACAAACACTTGAAAAATTCAACAAGCTCCTCTAAATTAATACTACAGGGGGCGGCTGAAGCAGCATCAGTGATTCCATCTCTGCTCTCGCTCCCTAATTAAGGTTATAGTGAAGCCCACTTGTAATATCTGAGGTATATGTATGAACGGAACAAATGTACAATATTAAAAATGTCCTTTAAGTTGGACCACAGCAGGGATATCCTCTAATAACAAAAACACATTCATGGCACAAGTTCTCTGTTATTATCCATTGCTTATTTCCACTGGGATGTGATTGTGGTCCTATGTACAAACAATGCATCGGGCAGAGATAAGCTTCTCCAGAGTCAATAAAAATGGTTTTAGTTGAACCCCATCAGGGACCAGGTATGATTATAAACACAAGTAGTGGAGCTGGAAAAATAACATCATAGCATGTTGATCCAATATAAATGCATGCTTCCCTTGCCTCCCACCAGGTTTTACAGACTGGGAGATCTGAAGGAGGACAGGGCTGAAATAACATGCTCAATCTTCTCTATCCATGGCTCTGTTTCTCTGCAGTCTGCACAACATTCTTTACATGCTTCATTTTATTCAAATGGTTTTCTGCCTGTTCAGCTTTCCTCCTTTGTCTTACAGCTACAAATGTACAAGTAAATCACAAGCATAGACCCACAAATACAAAAATAATTTGTGATTAAAATAAAACTGCAAAGCCAGTCTAGCAGTTCAAATCGCCTTTGCAGAAAAAAAAAAAACTTTGATTAGTGATTCCGAATCCACAAAATCCCTCATCTGATAATAATGACCTCAGTTCAAGATGTGCTGCTGTAATATGTTTTGTGCTCCAAGTGTTAATCCTTCAGGCAGTTCACGCATCGCACCCTGATCTTTCATAGACACATTCAGGGGGGTATTATGATTCAGTGTAACTCCTGCTGTATGCGCTCTCAATTTCTACTTTAGCAGAAGACAATTGGTCAAACAGTGTAAAAAAGTAATGACTTCAATGAAAAAAGAAAACCGAAGAATAAAGTTGCCTCCTAGGTTTGATTCAAAGCCCAGCTCCTTAATAAGCCCAATTCATTTTCCCTCTGGATCTGGCTCCCTCTATCACTAGTGACAGGCGTGAAAGGTCAATAACCTTGGCTCATAGCCCTCATATGGTTAGCAATGCCATAAATTAATGGTTGAGGCCGTTATTCCAAACTCTTCAAGTCAGCTGGAGGAAGCTTATCTTCTACAAAGGTCACAGTGCTTAAAACACTTAGTGTAAGAGTGAAGGGTTGACAGAGGACCTGTAGGAGATTGAGTGTATTGCAATAAGGTGGACTGAGATGTAGGTAGATGGGATTGCTGCAAAGCATCTGGAAACTTACGTTACCGTTGCCTAGGTTACAAACGGAGTGCGCACTGCGTTTGAGACAAAACACATCAATCAATAGGCAGGACTTTGACATTTCTGTCAATTTTCAGAATAAAATGTTATTTTTGTTCGGTATTTTTGATATCAATATTAAGTTTTGTTTACTTTTTCTCCTCCAAACACCAGGAGACTAGACCCTCGAGGCAGCAGGGATTTTTGGGTAGTCTTAATCTTTTTTTTTTTCTTTTTTTTTGGTGTTACCCTCCAGAGTTGCAACTTTGATTTGCTTGCTATATGTTTTTGACTGTCATCATTACTGACTGTGCATAAAGATGGATGACATGTCTCCACTTCCTGCTACAATACAAAGTGAAGCCAAAACATCTCCTTTCCAGGAGCTGCCATCTTGCTTGTGTGACATCATTTGGAGCCAGAGTCTGTGCAGTAGAGTTGGGCAGCGGGACGATGGCCTGTGGGACACGCCCCCCTCAGCCGTCCTGCCACCTGACGGAGGTTTGAGAGCAGCTGTCACAGATGTCAATTATGATATCACACCCCCTTTTTATGTTGTCAAATAACTAATTAAAAACAAACTTATCAGAAAAATGAGCATTTAGACAAACATCAACGTGAGAAGAACTACCTAAACTGACAGAATCCATCTGTGGGAAAATGTATTTAACATGTACTTTGATTTTTTAGTTTGACTCATGTCCCATCTACTAACATGGAGGGGGCAGGACTTATAACCTATACTGCAGCCAGCCACCAGGGACTGATCAAGATATATTGGCTTCATTTTTGGTGAGTTGCCATGAAGTTCATATTTATATACAGTCAATAGTCCTCATCCGTTGGCTAGAAAAGTGCCATGAAACAGAATTTGGCCTTTATTCTGGTCCAAACATATTTTTTTTGTCAGAACTGATGCTGGATACATTTGATTTCTCTTCCTCACCAACACCAGCCAGATGTCCTTTTTGCTGGCTCATTTGATTTAAATTTGCAATTTAGTTAGACTTTAGCTGTGTTTAGCCTTATACGACTTATCTCCTACTAATCTAAATCATTGTCACCTACGGATGAGATTGCATACAATTATGAATTTAAGTATTGATTTTAATGCAATTAAATGAGCAGCCCTAATGGGCAGCTGCTCTGAGATCACAACCTCACACAGGCAGACTCCACATGCCCAGCACAAAATGGCTGAGAGCCAAAGAAAACAAGTGACTAGTGAGAAAAATTAAACATCTAGCAAGGCAAAGAGACAGATATTTTATTATACAGATAATGGAACAAACTAGAGATTTAAAAAAACAGAGAATATTGGACATACAGCGTGAAGGAGGACTCCGTTAGGTTGTTTCAACTTTTGCTAGATGTATATAAAATTTTAGCTAAGATGCTGGCAATTAGAGCAGACTTAGTATAAAAGTATAAAAATTGTTTTGATTTGTTTGTTTTGAATCTCTCTGACCCTTAACACTCCACAATTTCGTTTATAATGCTCACAACTTGAGACAGAACATAATTTACAATGACAGAAATCAGAAAATAACATGCCTTTATCTTAGCCACCTCAATGGCACATAGCACACGAGTTATTTTATGCAAGTCAGACTCAACGTGTTTGTTGAAATTAGCAGATGTTCAGCTTGTAGCAGCAGTTACACCCTTCACTAAGAATCTACCCCCCTGCAGCCCCTGTCCTGCTGAGCAGGCAGTGCCACAGGAAATAAAGTGGTGACATGCTGCACGCTCTTTAATGCCTCAGTAAATATCGACAGAGGCAGAGATAATATAAACTCAGACAACTCGGGCTGCGGAGCGATATGTTGCTCGCTGCCATAGTGTACGCTCAAATGGAGACTAGAAATTGCTGCAGGTCAATCATAATATCCGTGTTGTGATAGCAGACACTGGTGTCAGCAAGGCCTGGTAACAGTAGATCACTAGAGACTAGTATTATGGTGGGTTACATATGCTCATATGCTGAGCCGACAGTTTGGGAAGGGTAATGTTCACGATCACCAATCCAATCAAGATTAAACAAAAATATGTTTTTGCTATAAATAAAAGTAACGGCGTTCTTTATTTTGTAAGACAAACAAAACATCCCACATGTCCCTGTGATGATATGATCAATCTATAGTGAATGTGAATCAGATTTATTCATATCCTGCCTTCCAACAGGCTCAGACACACAGCACTATTTAGTGTAAAAAAAAGAACACTTGCTGTAAGGAACTACCAAAAAAAAACACCAGCTTCACAAAATCTCAAACAGCAATCTATCAAAAATATTACCAACACCACTAAAATTGGACATCACACTCATGACTGAAGCCATGAAGCAAGCAAGGTCACCCTAAGAAACAAACTCAGTTGTAGAATAAAGGACTAAATGCTTCAGTACTGTCCTTGCATTACTCAATTAAGTCACATCAATCACTGTAAAGACTAGAGCCAGGGGAGCTCCTCCATCTTAAAACGTGTGGCGGGGGAAGGGAAGGGAAGGGAAGGGAGTGGTAGATAAAAGGAGGATGCATGGAGAATGTCACGAGACACAACCTAGCGAGTCATCAGAGGCTAGTGTCCAGAGACGCGCTGGTGCGTTGAAATTGATGCCTCTGCCGGAACACAATAGTTGGCGTGGCCCGCAGGAGGTAGTCGCCTCTTCTCGGGCAGGATATTGGCCTTTGTGAACATGGTTACAGTATCTGGGTCAATTAATGTGTCCCTGCTTCAAATTTCTCTTTTGTTGTCAGAGAAATAATAGTGAGCCAATTCATGTAGCCTCTTGAACACAGCGTGAGGTTTGAAAATGTGAGCTATGTGTGTCACCCGCATACAGAAAAAGGTTGAACACAGGGCTAGTCCTTTTTTTTTCTTCTATTTTCTACATTTGTGCAAACTCTCTCATTAATATATTCATTTGAGTATTAGCTTCCCTGTTTGACCCTGCAGACAAAGACACTGTGCCTGCCTGCTGTCTGACATTTATAGATAAATGAGTCAGGTAATGCTGTTGAATCTACATCTGGGCAGCCGGTGAAAGCACTCTTGTCCCAAAGCGACAAAGCTGAAGCTAAAACGTGTTGCCTTACGAACAAAAGATTTAACGAGACAAAAAGTAGTGGGGAATGGGAGTGGCTTCCCTTCACATGCTTGCCAATGGAAAACGTGAGGACAAGGCTCTGTATACTCTCAACTAGCTTGACATAATGAGAAAAACAAGTACGGCAGAGAGAGAGAGAAACTGAGGGCAAAATCGAACGGGGGTATTGCACAATGAACAGCTGGGGCAACACGGCGAACAGAGCGTTCTTTGTAGAGACAGGATCTGTGAAAGAGATATGGAGTTGTTTGCTCTACCAGCCAAAAAAAGGCAGCAGTGAAATCCACAAATCAGTCCCTTGAAGAGTAAACAATTAAATCCATAGCGCTGATGTATTGTCTTCTAGGTGCGAACGGGCGTTTTGTTTTCCACAATTTTTCTAGTATTTCACTGGTGAAAAATAACACTAGCCTAGTTATATGAAGGCATATATGCAGAAAGTCAGGTCAATACAGCTATTTATACACGGCCTCATTACATAGCGGGGTCATCTCATGCACTTCCTGGGTGTTCTTCACATTAAAATACAACCCACGGTGAAGAATGATTTCCAGCTCCTTCTCATGTCATGACCGACCGCAAAAAAGGATTGTTTTTAGTGGAATAAATAAATCTTTACTCTTTTGACAGTCTTTTAGATGGAAGCGCACGCATCAATTTTAAAACCTTTGCAATACGGTGTCACGGCTGGTGGGGCCCAGGTGTGATCTCAAACCAAATAACATATAAACCGCCCTACCCCCCCATAACCTTCACATGACTGTGCAAAAGGAGCAATTCAATGAAAGGCCTTCTTCTCAACTCTGTATATCAAATTATAATAAACAATGAAATTTTGATTTGGCAAATGTAGTTATATGCAACCTTGTGAGAGACAAACGACAATCTGTGTTTAACCAGACAGATAATACAGCATTGTTCTCACTGCTGATTTTCAGTCAAATGTTCAACCTTGTGTTGATCGAGGTGATCTAGGTCAAATAGCCTTTACCAACCCCCCAGTCATAGAAGTCACTATTTCTGCCACCTACCCCTCTAGACCACCACCAAGAACTGACTGGGTTGAACAAGCTAATTATATGTCAAGGACAAACCCCCACATTCTCAAAGGCATGAGAGAAGCCTCTGTTATACAGAGATCCTACAATATTGACGTAAAGAAGACTCATCATTATGCTGGCTTTGCTTTTTTACACGGAACCAAACAAAGCCGGCATAATGCCGCCCTCGTGTGTGATTTTAGATAGTATGCCGGCGTTCCGGAACCAGAGGCGTGACGTGTAACACAACAGTGTCGGCGTCCAGTGTGTGTAGTCCCGCCACGCTGGCTGTCCCGTTATACACAGATGTAGATCCAGCAATGTGACTACAACAAGCCCCCCCTCCCATTTCGTGTTTGTACCCTTTATACAGAACGGCGAGGTGGAATAAAAGTGCAACATTCCCACCTTGAACAAGCTGTGTAAAACGGGCTAGAGGGACACATTAACTACTGCCCAATGTCAGAGGCACACTGTTAGGTGCCAATAGCAGAGGGCAGGGCCTGTAGCTGATAAGAGTGATATGAACAGAGGTGATGAAAAGCCATCAAGGCAATGTCAGCCCTCTACAAAATACTTTATCAGTATTAAGGCATAGTCTGCCACCAAATATGGAGGGAATATTTTCAGACTACCTTTGGTTAAGTGAGAATTTGGAGCATAAAAAGGTCAGAAATAAATAAAATATGTCCTATCCTGTCATGCCACCTAGCAGGCTCAGAAAGCACACCCACAAATTAGCCACAGATGGCTGCACTGCCTTTAATACGCTAACATTATTATCATTTCATCTTTACAATATTGCCTTAGGACTGCAATGGAGCTGTGATCATCTGTGGAGCTGTGGTGGGCCTACCACTAGCACTTGACTAGAGCTTCCTTCTCTGTTTCCTTGTTATATTGTAAGCAAACTGCATCAAAGGTTACTTTCCAAAACCATATACTGCCAAGATTCAATCTGCCGTCACAATATGTGGTGGTTATCTAGGCCATGGTGCTCCCAGGGAAAAAAAAAAAAAAGACATAGTGAAGGGAGCTGAAAATAAATTTATGCAGGCTGATAACAATAAAGAATAAAACAAATTCAAACCCAACCCACCAGTGATGCTTTAGCTGGGAATTGGAGCGCAGCCTTCATTACAACATATTGATCACTGCAAACAAAGACCCTGAATTTATTGATCCACTTCCAGACAAAAAAAAAGAAGGGGGTTGGGGCAATGAACTGCTCTTACAAACAAACTTACAGTAAAACTGCCGCCTGTGTCTACACAAATGAAGAAGAGCTGAGGTTGGACCCCAGAAGGAGAAGGATAGTCGGTCATGGGGTTGCTTTTGATGTCCCATAATAACAAAGAAAATATGTCAAACATGCAGCAGCCACTATGCTATTAAAAAGGAAGAGCCTCATTGTGTCTCATGTTGCTCTTCATGTTACTCATCTGCTGCATGATGGCTCCTCTGTGCTTATGGATCTCATCTCGAACAGGGATTTGAGTATTAAGAAAGTCATGTTTGACTATTGAATTATTCAGCATTGGAACAGACATCGATGTGGACCTCATGCACCTCAAACACAAAGATCTCAACAGCAGACTCCTTTTCTGACACTGTGGGCTTCACAAAATACTCTTCCAGGCTATTCCTCAAAGTCATCAACCTGTAATGAATATTTTAATAAACAACAGAGCTCCATCATAGATTAAAAAAAAAAAAAAAACCTATATAAAATTTACATTCAGCAGTGTTCCAGAGATAGGCCCTTATAGTCCTTGGCCCATACCACAAGGGCCATAATAATTATTTACTATCCATCATGCAGTTGGACGACAAACACTGATTTATAATTTATAATTTGCTATCCAGACTGCCTGCAAACCCCAGGTTTTTAAATCTCGCTGCGTCTCTAAGTGATAAACAATCAACTTCGTAGGTCAGAACAACATTAGGTAGGGGTGCCATGCATTTGGGGCCTCCCTGGTGAAGGGTCAGGACCTTGTTGCCTGGTCTTCTATTCATCTAGACCTTACCAGGAAACCCCACTAACCTGTTCCCCAGCCTATGAGCAGGAGAAAAGGGTTGAATATGTTGCTGAGCACTTGGCCCAGTTTACAAGAGAGGGTCGAGCAGGGTCACATCTCACCAAACACTGGGGCCCCTTAAACACATCTGAGTGGCCCCAGCTGTACCCTGGGCCATCAGAATCTCAACAGAGCGCAGAGAACCAGAACAACATAAAAATGGGCTCAGTCAGTGCAAAATTGAGGATTTCGCATATATGATGTTTTTCTTGTCAAAAGGGTGAAATTTCGGTTTGTTTAAATGGTTTGCTTTAAGTAAGCACAGCAAAGAGAGGTAATTACACCTAATGATAGATTAACAGAAAATTCTCATATATTTAGCCCGTGAGAGCTTTCCAGTTCATGTTCCCACTGCTGACGTTGACGCTAATTGTTTCAATCACATTACTAAGCTGGTCAACTGTAAATCCCCCCCCCCCCCCCAACTCATCTGTGGAGCTGGCTCACTGGACCCTCTTGACACGCTCACATTCAAAGCACTTGAACCCCGGCTAAGGAAGACTATAAACATACATCTCTTTCATCGCCAGAGCTTGCATAATTGTCAAGAAAAGAAGTAAAACACAGAGCTGAGGGGTGGAGGAAAGAAAAATGAAAGCAGAATAGATGGTTGGGGGTAGGGATGGCAGAACAGCAGCATAAAAGAGTGTATTAAGCTCAATTAGGCTTTTGGGCTTTTCATTAACCCAGTTTTTAGGGAGGGAAACCTCTGCTGAATAATGCTCCGACTGACTCACATCGCAACCCTGCTTTAAAGGCCTCATCTGGAAAAAGCGGCACAATGTGTGTCAGCTCTCCAAAGCCACTAGAATTCCATTACCCAGAGGCAAACCACCCGCAGCCTACCTGAAATTAAATGCAATTTAGTAAAACAAGTCGCTTTATCAAGCAACTAAACAAGATAGGAGAAAAAAAACTGCACAAATGTTTAAACATTTAAGCTGCATGATGGTCTGATAATAAATAACTACGTCTCGTCATTTCTCGCCACTCACTATCAGGCCAGAGCAAATATTCCAGCCTTAAAAAACAAGGTCATATGGGCCCCAGAGGATAGACAGTGAGTAGCCTCCTAATCTTGATGTGGTTTTGTATCTGCAAACAATGAAGGCAACCTCCCTTCAATGGATCATTGGAGAGGAGTTCTCATAGAAGAATAATTGTCCTTCCTGGCTTTTCTCTTTGCTGCTCTGCCAAGCAACTTTGAAGAAATGCATTTTAACAATTCTATTGAAAATCAATGGGGCATCACTTGGCCAGCTAACAGTTAAAGTCTAGTAGACGCCCCCAGGAATGTGATTAAATCTTACAATCAAATAGCTATGTTAACTGACGCCCCCAGGATTGTGATTAAATCTTACAATCAAATAGCTATGTTAACTGGCTGGCCACAATTGCCATCATCAAATCCACAGGATGTCTTCAATTTAGCGCATACAATGTCAGCTGTTTACATGTGAACTGCCGTCATTTCAAGGTTTTACAGACCTCAGGGTGTGTATTCTCTTAATCAATAACAAAGAAGAGACTGCAACTAGATGCGACAAAGATATCTAACAGCACACCCCTGCTGCATCTCATGCATACGTGGGGTCAACAGCAATACAATATGTGCAAAAGAGTCATGTTACTGACACCTAACAAAGCATACTGATAGTATTACACTGATATTCAAGCAGATCCCATTTCAAATAAGCAAAGCACCAAAACAGAAAACTTAAGAAGTTGTTTATGCACAGTGGAATTAGCTGACTAAGTTATTTTTAAGACAACAAGGCCTATGCGTTCTGTTGTAGCGTGCCAGAAGCTCTCGGGGTTGTTTAATAAAAATGCCTCCAAACAACAACTGCTCAATGCTTTTCCATTCATTACTTAAGGCCTTTCAGGTCACAATTGACAAAGTTAATGAAATGCAAGGAAATATAAAGCATAAGCCTGCTACATGCGGCTATAGAAGAAAAAAACCCTCAGCTCCAGGTCAAGAACAATATTGCAAACCAGCATGGTGAAAGCAAAGTTGAAAAACTTGGCCCTACTCTCCACACTGTGGGGGCTTTGTCTTTCAGAACATGCCACAGGAGCTTTTCATTAGAGAATGCAGTTTCATTAACATCATCCCACGCTGGTGAGCCCTGCTGCATTACAATGACACAGGAGTGCCCCTCTCTGTCAAGGAAATCTCCACAGAGCAACAACTCGCTGGGGGAGGGGGAAGGCAGAGAAAATAGGAGAGGGGGTTGTGCGGAGGGGGGGGAGGGGGGCAAACAAAAGGGAACCTGATTACCCCCGGTCACGGCTCATCCACAAACCAAAAGAAGGAAATCCATCACCTGCAGGATCAAACGGAAACTTGTGTACAAGGTAAAGCCCAGTGAAAGCTGTACCCACCCATCTAAGCACTCTCTTCTCTCTCTCCTTTCCTCTCTCGTCATTGCCACCTCTCCCTCCACCTCTCTGACTCACACCAACGGCAGCATGCAAGTTTTAGGCATACACTGTGAAATCCTACACAAGTGAGAATGTTTTCTGGTCCAAATGACCTCCAGGCTCTAACCTGCCTAATGACACACTGGTGATATATTCCAGTTTTTATTACAGTTTGTAGACCTACACTACGTACCGTTTCACGGTAGCTGCATCCTCATTTTTCCAATATTAAACTCCAAAGAGGCAGTATTGGTCATGCCTTCTGCAATGTAATGGACTACTGAAAAAAAATCATTATTTTTTCACTTTCTTGTTTGCACCAGGTTATATGTATATTGAGGAGAAAAATCTAAACTTACTAGGGCTGAATTCGTGACAGAAGGACTATTGCTGTAACAAACAATTTGAAAGATACTTAAATTACTGTTATTACCGCCATTGAGTGGGCTTAGCGGTATAACACTGCAGTTGGACACATTACCATATGATTCAAGCAGGAACCTTGAGGCGTAAAAGTGTTTAAAGTAACAGACAAAATATTCACTGCATGCAGTTTAAATCTGCACTGAGGTGCTGTTTAATTAGGACAAGACAAATGCAAAATAATGGCAGATGATAATTAAAATAATTCAAAGTACCAGCACAAGGCATGGGATGTTTAATAGCTAGGTTATTTGTTTGATTAATGTTGCAAAAGTATTCAAATCTGTATGTAATTGATTTTTATTCACTGCAACAAGAAGTGTCCCCAGTGAAATCTACAAAGTTTTCCCACTTTTAATAACAAAGCCAGCAGTTAAAAACCGTCTCAGGAAAATGCAAAAAAATGCAAATTGCAAAGACTGTCTGGCCACAAAGTATGATCTAGCATTTAAGTTACGATCCATATACGTGTGCGTCTCCTCTCAAAGAAAAAGCTGCATGTAAGCAAAATGGATAGGAGCCATATAAAGTTGAACCACATTTGAGCTGGTTTACAAGGCAAACTACAAGACTTGCAGTACCACACAACTACACCGAAGCTAATTGTTTAAATATGTCAGGCTCATTCTGATCCTCCCTGAAATGTAACACATGGAGGCAAACACGCACAATTGATGCTCATGCCGAGACACACACACACACACACACACACTCAATCAAAGACAGACATAACAAGCATCCAGCACGGAACAGCACTAGGAAAATTTCACCACTCACCGTTGAAAAGGGGCTGTCCTTTCTCTGTGATATCTGGCACCACAACCTTGTATACATCTTCAGAGAAGCCTGGCCTGCATGGTGGGGTGCCCCTGCACTCTGCTGCAATCTGTGATGGAGGGGTGAGAGAGCAACAGAGGAGGGGGGTGAGCAAAAATGAGTCATAAATCAACCTTCAAAAATGCACTCTGTTGCCCCCAAAACCTCTTGGTCACGTTCTGGAGTCCCCACAGTTGTACAAAAGCATCTGTTGTTTTTATAGCAGGAACCGCAATTAGGATAATGAGGCCAAAAGGGTTAAGCATTAGCCAAAAAGCATGACTAGGCAAGAACAAGCTCCATTTGTCCCCCTGGAGGGGCCCAGGCACAGCGTAGGGTTATAGCCAATGCTCTCGGTCGGCCCCTCTGATCAGCACACAACTCTGGACAAACACTCCACTTTGAAGTACAAGAACAAGGGAATGAAAAGTAAATGCTAACGACCCACTGTTGTGGGAATAAACATGTATGTGCAACTGTCTGAATAAACCAGAAATAACAACAGCTGATTCTCAAGAAACTGAGAGCCTATAACTGTGATCAATAGCCCTTTTTTTTACTGGATTTTAAAAAGGAAAACTCTGTGCTTAGGCTGCCAACACAAAATATATCAGATATCTGGGTTTATGGGGAATTTGGAAGGAAATAAAATATCTGAGAATCGCTGGGACTGGCGTTTCTGAAAAGTATGAATTTCGCAAGAAGGAAATAAATCACAAAAGGTTAAAAAACAAGTCTCTGGTGTCCAAGCGTGTCCAAATATACTCCATCACACAACCTCAGCATTGATTCAGCTCCTAGACTAGAAGGCCTGGCTTCTATTTCTTTACATGCACTCTCTAAAGAATGTAAAACGAGAGGAGTCCTGCTGAAAAAGAGCATTGTGGTATCCGTGCCACTTGCCATTCTTAATCAGAGGAATTTAAACGGAAAATGCTTGCAGAGGGATAGGGGGGGAGGAGGGGAGCAGAGCTGGATTTCTAGCACATTACAACAACGGCACCAGGATGTGAAATTCTGGATGTAACACTGTGGTGTTAAACACAGACGCCAGTGCTTTGCAACAACTATTTCAACTGCCAAAAAACTGCATTGTTTAGCTATGTGACGACTGCTCTTCTCTGTTGCCCAGGGGACTCAATTTTGTCAAAGTGGCCACATAGTAAAGAAAACAAATTCCCACTAAAACACCCAATTACACCGACACTCTCTAGCAATCATTATCCCATCACTGTTGCGTGTAGCTAGGCTATACATAATGTACTTCCATTAAATTTTACAGGAGGCTACTTTTCATTGTTGCTCATAACGGCTTTTACCAGAGAGGCAATTAACTCGCCGGGGGGACAGGGACACGCTGCAGCAATCTACATAAATATTAAACCTAAACTAAATATAACCTAGCGAAAACTAGGTTAATGTGGGCCTGTGTCGCCCCAACTTCCAGACAATAAAGATTCAGCAGATATGAACTCTTGAATTAAGCTACGTCATTGCGAATTTGAATTATTTTAACTCAAATACGCCAAATTAATTTAAAGGTTCGTAGTTTTTCAAATGACACATCACCTCGTGAGCATACAATAAAGATGACCGTTAGCCGGTAATTACAGCGCGAGCTAGACCTACTTTATGGTGAATTTTATGCTATGTACACAGCATTGTTTTACAAACTACACGCCAGGCGAAGTGCTTGCTGTGAGGCCAGCTGCTCCGCCGGGCTCGTAACTCAACAAACAGTATCGCTTCTGAAAAACAAGCACCTAAACTGTCCGGTGTAACTCCGCTAGAAACCGCTCCGAGACTACATTACCTGCAGTCCTGCCAAGACCGCCAGCAGAAGCAGACCGCTGCCCTCGTGTAGTGAGTACATTTGTGCGCTCGTGACTGCCTTATTTCCACTTCGGAATCCGTGTAAAAAAATAAGAAGAAATTAGAAAAATTGAAAAAAAAGAATATCCCTCTGGCTCAAAATGTAGCCGCGGTGAAAAAAGTCCCTCTACGACAAAGGCAGGAGCAGCAGCAGCAGGAGCGGTGGTGGCGGCGGCATGTAGCAGCCTCCTCCTCTGTCTATCCAGTCAGTAGTGAGAGACAGCAGTGCCTGGTACTGAGGCTGCTGCTCCCTCCCATCCAGTCCAACACAAAAACAAAAAGAGCCCCGGCCACTAGACTATAAACCGCCCATCTCACTGTCTCTCCCTGCTGGTCACGAAGCCAATTTCACTGTTGGGACGGACGGAGCGGGCTCTCCCGTGTTAACCACCACCCCAAATGACAGGGTGAAGGTCTATTATAATATTCACATACAGCCTAATAGTTGTGATCATTCACAGCGTGTGGAAGTCATTGGCGAGTATGGTGGCTTTAGCTTACATTATTGTAAATGTATTCTTTTTTTTTCTGTTGAAGCCTACATTTTGAATCTGTTCTCAAAGTGCGGTCCGGGGACCCCCAGGGGTCTTTTAGGGGGTTCCAGGGGGTCCCCAGCAAAAAGGGGAGCAATTTATTTTCACTATAATTACATCCATAAGTAAGACAATGGCAGAATGTGTGACTATTTTGGTCATGGGTTTCATACACTTTCTGTAATAAAACATGTAAAAACAAAAATCTTATCAAATGGGGGACCCCTGGACAAAATCAAACAGGGATCTGTGGTATAATTTGTGTCAGTTTAGGGGTCCTTGGTGTGAAAAGGTTTGGGAACCACTTTGTTAGGCTGAGTAAAATGTGGCTGTGATAGGATACTTAAAAACATTATGTCTGTAGTTAATTTTCTTTAGAACTGCCAACCTTAAGGAAGGTAAATGCAAAACTGCTGATAAGGCTTTCATATCCTTATTTGAACTATACAAAATACCAACCAATTATAATATGGCTCTTCTTGATACCACCAAGCTGACCTTTCTGTTCAAATTATTGCTCTCATACCCTGAAAGACAATACCTTACCATTTCAGGCTACAACACCCTACAGTAGTTCAACAACAAGGTCAATTTGAGGTCACTTTTTATTTGCTTACTGGCTAGTTTCACTCACTCATGCACATTATATTTATATTTGACTCTCACTTGGAACAGATAGTGCTGTAAAGTGAATATCTGACAACTTATAATATAATAATATAATATCTAAATATAAAACCTAGAATCAGGTGAAATCAGGGAAGGCAGTGCGATAAAAGTACATTTTCAGCTCAGATTTAAAAGAAGCCAGTGACTCAGCCTGCCTTATTTCCTTCTTTATCTTTATGTATGAAGTTTTTCCTACCATCACAGGGGATGGTCGTTCTTTTAGTGTAACATTTTTAAAGTTAACTTATTAACTGGTAGTGGAATATTTTTGCCATTGGATGGTACGTGTGTCTATATATTTTTAAATTCCTAGGCTTATTAGCGACAAACTCATCTGAGACGCATGTTTCAAGGTTGTTTCTCAACCTGCTTAAAAAGTAGCCCAGAATCTATTGATCATTAGGTGGTAGATTTTGATCACATTGCCCCTAGATAATTGCTGTTTACTGCACATTTGATCTTAAGGATTATTAATTGTCAATGCTTTGGTGCTAAATCTGTGTGTGTGTGTGTGTATTCCTCGCTTTTCCTTCCCTCTCTCTCTCTCTCACACACACACACACACACACACCGTCTCCCCCATATCTGCCTAATAAGCTCACTGTTTCACAAATGACTCGATCACTATGGAATTTTGAATTTTGCATTCTATCTAAGTAAAGCTTTTTTCATGTTCCGCTAAAATATGCAATGAATAATTCCCTTACATTATCTTCTCATGTGGTACAGCCTGATGAAGGTTAAATTACCTCGGTTGTGCTGCTGACACCTAATTAACTATCAAGAGGTGACTCTATGGAATAGATTGCATCTGTGACACAGAGATGTTTCAGTTTGGTAGAGGAGTAAATACTTATTCCATCTCCAAATAATAAACAAAGTCTGACTTTTGGTTCACCTACTCTAGGGTAATCTGTTGTTTTCCAAGTTATTGGCATTTTGAGGTACATGGGAGTATGTGATGGGAGTAATTCCTGCTCTTCTCCTCCCACAAATCAAACCATCCGCTCCTGAGAGTGTGTTGTAATCCTAAACAAACAGTAAGCACTATCACGTCCTACTTACAGTCAGCACACACACTCACAGGCACAGGAACTGAGAGCTGGATAGTTTTTCAAAGTGTTCACTTCTTGTAATAAATGACACATGTCACTTCACACTCTTGTCAGTGATTGACATGCCTGATCATGTATGTTTTAAGGAAGTTAGTGTTTCTTTGGTGGGAATGAATGCATTTGAAAGCAGAAATAAAGTAAGATAATTCACTTAGCATATTAGAGGAAGACTATTGTGGCCGTAGTTCCCACAGCCAGTTTTACTCACACTATTAATAAACATGACAAAGTCACATTTTTTTCCAAAGGCAGTCATATTCAGTGTGCAGTTCCTCTTTTTTTTTGCTGTGGCAGATTTGGGCAAGAGATCAAACTGAATGACCTGTTGATAATTGATATCACGTTTTGTACAAATTGTTAAATTTATGTAATCTAATCTAATTGAGAGTGGGATCAAAATGCTCCATCTCTTTGATTAATGCAGAGGCGGTTATCTTTCATCAGTACTTGTCTAGGCAGGGAGGGGAGGAGGCGTTAGTGGGAATCCAATTTGGTCTTGGTGCATTCAATCAAACAATATCATGTTGCATGTTTCATAAAACTGATTTGGGACCCCGGGAACTCTGTGTGCAGCAAATACCTGAATTTGGCATGGTATAAAATGTGCAATCAAAGGAGAAATATACCATCAAGGTCGCTGTGCAGTCTATGTTTAATATATTCTCAGGCCTGTGCTGTCTGTGTGTAGACAGATAACGTTGTTTCCCAGGCATCTTTGAGGCAGCTGTATGATGCATGTTGGTCGTGGTGCTGACACTGCGGTTGACTCTCATAAGTGTAGGTGTCCGAGGGCTGGTGGCCTGGAGGGGCCCCTGATTCCACACTTTTTACTCTGCACAATTGGATGCAGCGTGGAGCATTGCAGCACAGTGGCCTTGATGGCACTGGAAGAAAAATGGACGAGGTCAGCAGCACTTTCACGTCCGCGGCACTTCTTCATGCTGACTTTGTGTTGATACAGGAATATCACACGGTTCACCCTCCACTCCCACATGGTGTAATGCAGAGCTCAGTCATTTCTACTGGAAGCCAAATATAGATAAACTTCTGTAACACGCATACACACATCCTCTTTCTTTTTAATGTGCTGGCTGCTTATGTAAATTGACAGAGACACAGATGCAGTGTTTTGAGATGACACTATGCTTAAGCTTTCAGTCAGTAAGGGAGAATGTATTCTCTTTTGGTATAAACACACATATTTTGACCCCTCTCTGCAGTTGGCTAATTACCTATTGGCAATCCCATGCATGTCAAAGGTTGCTTTGGAACAAATTAGTGAGTGGAAAGGAGCAACCTAGTCCTCAAAGCCATTATCAATTCCAATCAAGCTTCATTGTTATGCATTCAATAAAGGATCTCTAAGGACCACAGTAATGCTCTGATTATTCTCCTGTCGTGCCAAATCGTCTCATTCAATCTTTTATGCCATTTGAACAATAGAGCCAAATAGAGTTGTGCATGTATTAGGGGGAACATTCGCACGTACGTGTAAAATTATTGTGGCATTCTGCACTTTATGTGTGTGTGTGTGTGTGTGTCTTGGCTTTTTGAAGCTGTTTCTGGCTTTCAAAAGTATTTTATAGCAAGGTCACAGCATGTCAAGCTCCACGAATATAATTCATGACATGTGTTTAAGAGAAAAAATATAGCGCAATTTCTTCGCTATTTGTACTCTTAAAAAAGATCTGCTTTTATTGTATTGTATGCAAAGTGACAAACAGCGTCAGGGACATGCACACACATTTCCACTGAGTGTTTTCTCTGTAATTTTTTGTGAAAAGACATGTCAGTAAAGCAGCTTGGTGCCACCCCCTTGTCGACAAATAAAGGCAAAATGCTGCTTTGCGAGCTCTGGCAGCTCTGAGTCACAGCGCTCATACAAGTGTGTGTCTGCCCCAATTTAGGGATTGTAGATTTTGCTAGGGGCCACATCTGCCTGTTGTGTGCTAGTGTGGCACACAGATCTAATAATGATTGATTGCCTGATTAAGGCAAATTGTGTTGAACTCCAGAGCAACCGAAAGAGAGAAGAAAGCATCTTTAGTTAGTGATTCAAAAAGTGCAGCTATTGATTTATATTGGCACAATGTGCAAAAAGGCAGTTGTCTCAATTATTTATTACTCACTTTATTTTCTTTCAATCAAACTATGTTATATTGCATGTTAATTATTTCTTGTTCATTTATTTATAATTTCAATGGCAGAGTGTATAAATAATATTGATTATTATTATCAATTAATTATTTTAAATAATTAAAAAAATTATCTCTGAATTTGTTAGAACAAAAACAGCATGTTACAGTTTATTCAGCTGGACAAAGTATGTACCGACATACTAAAAAAGAGAAATTATATGGCAGTGTGCGCTAAAAGAACTGAAGCTGTTTTGTCTTAACAAGACTGAGAGTCTATCCCTTCCTGTGGTTCTGTGAGGCTGTATTTTGGCACAGCTGTGCTTTAAGCTAAATGCTAATGTCAGCATGCTAACATGCTCACAATGAAAATGCTATTACGCTGATGTTTAGCCGGTATAATGTTCACCACCATTTTAGTTTAGAGTGTTAGCATGCTAACATTTGCTAAATAGCACTAAGCACAATGTTGGTGATGGGAATGTCATTAGTTTTGCAGGTATTTGGTCATAAACCAAAGTAAATATAAAATTTGAGACACTAAAGTGATTGCAATTCATCCTGAGGAAGGTATGAATGTCCACACCAATATTTTTAGCAATCCACCTGATATTTCAAGACCTTTTACTTAAAACCAAAAATGTCAACCTCATGGTGGCTCTGGAGGAAAAGTCAGGGAATCACCAAAGTCATAGGATGCATTGTGTCTGTACAAAATATAATAAAAATCCATCCAAGAGTTGTTGAGATATTTCTGTCTGGCCCAATGTGGTGAACTGACCAACAGACATATATTGCCATCCATGAAGCCACGCCTTTAGCATGACTAAAAAGGTTTACCATATCAATTACTATGACTTTAAAGATACGAAAGACATGAGAGAAAAGCAGCTGAGCATATTTTTTTCCACTCTTCAGCACAGAATGAGAAAATAATAAATGGCTGTGATGTTGTTATCTAAGGTTTTGGTTTAATAGATAGTTTTATCTTCTATACATGACAGGTCAGTGAGTCAATTGCTTGCACAAACACACACATACGTCAGTTGCACTTACTAGGACACAAGTAAACATTTAAGAATTAGTTTTTTTATCACTTGCTTTGAGTCAAAGCCATATTCCATATTA
The DNA here is from genome assembly GCF_963924715.1 of Thunnus thynnus. Lineage (NCBI taxonomy): Eukaryota > Metazoa > Chordata > Actinopteri > Scombriformes > Scombridae > Thunnus > Thunnus thynnus. Next base: position 17,250,463 of record NC_089528.1, read on the forward strand.
CATAAAACAAGAACAACAAAATAATGTGCATAAGAAGACAGCCTCACCTTAATGACAAGCTCATCTCATGCAGGGAGACAATCATTTTCAAAGTGACGCATTACAGTTTGTTTCAGTCTCCCCTTGCTGTTATCCTCAGCATGAACAAAATTGACCAAATCATCATCACAGCTTCCTGTGTGTAAATATCCCAACTATAGCATTCAAAAAATTCAGTAAACATGCCTAGCTTTAGAGTGCGTCTTTGGTGTCTTTGGTTTTTCCAGCTTGAAATTTATTTCCCCTTATCACTATTGATCTGCAAGGAGACAAGGTCTCTGGTCGTGACAGCCTGGTCTGCCTGATTTAGGAGTGGACCAACAGCCTGTCTGAGCACAGGAGCCTGGATGGATTTATATGATGACTTTTGCTGCAGCTGATCCACCTCTGTGCTTGCCTCTGTCTCACACTGGGCTTTCTTATCAAGACCTTAATTTTAGAGGCAGTCGGGGGAGTGAGACACTGTTTTTTGTAATCACAGAGGTAATGAGATTAGACGTTACTTCAATAAATGTGTGCGTGATTTTTTTTTTTTTTTGTTATCTTAATGTTTTCAGCTGGGAGAGTTTAGTTTTCACATTTTTTAGATTGCTTTCATGCAAATGGCAGAGAAGCCTGATTACAAAAATGAGTTAATAATTACTGTGGGCTTAAGAAGGTGGCAAAGGGCTGGCTTGCTCTCTAAGTTCGTCAGATTACATAAAGAGCTACAGTGTGTTCATTAAAAGGATTAAAATCATGATGAAACATATGATAAAAAGCAAACTAGTTAATATGCCACCATAATAAACATAACAGGGAGTATTAAGACGCCTTATTATTGTAAGTTCCCTTCGTCGTGGTGGCATATAGCCAGTTTATGTGAAATATATGAAATTACAATACAACATTTAAATCATCATGTAGATGAAGAGCTCCTAATAGACAACACGTAAATTAAGAACATTATGCTTTTTACAGTAGACAGTATCACTGATTTGACACAATATATTGTGTTTTAATGAGATTAAAACATGATCCTAATTCATCTTTATTGCCATGGTACCTATTCCAACACACTTAGCCTGTGGGTATTAGTATCTATTTTTTTCCTGTCAATGTGAACAGGATTATTATCTGGTGCATAATGCTATCTCCACAGCTCATTAGCAGTCAGCAGGTTATCAAGTGCTTAAGATGCATTTTTTTCTTTCATTAATTCAGAAAATAATTTCATCATTTTTCATCTGAATCAGATAGCTGCTGAAAAATAAAACACCACAGTAATTTACAGTGCATTGTTGCCTTTTGTAGTGATCCTGTCTGCATTGCACTCGGAGTTAGACTTTCCACTGCTGACTTGTCTTCACGTTCGGTAATTAGTAGTAAAGCAAGGTCCTGCCATCCAGTAGAATTAAAAAAAAAGATGGATTATTTGTAATAAGCATGTTTTATTTGAAGTTTTTTTATCCTTGTTCCACAAACAATGGTTTGAACCAATGAGCAGACAGGATTTATACAACTTAGAGGGGCATTTGCGGCCAAAGCAGCAGATGTTAGTGGCAGGTTGCTCAGAGCGAAGGGTGCCTCATTTGGCTCGCTCAGGAGGTGATCATGAGACATATTGCTTTTACTCTCGCCCTCCACACACCCTCCACCCGCTGCGGAATTCAGCAAGACTGGAATATCAAAGGGTCAGTTGACACAGGCAAAAAAATCTGAAGAGAACAGTTTTTAGTTACAACATTTTAGGTATTTCCCATTTAGGTTTTTTTTTTGTTTTAATGAAAACTGAAAAGTTCCTCATATGAGGCAGAGCTCTATTTGGTTAAAGTTGAACAGAATGATGCATAAATGTGACTCACACCGTCCACACTTCTCCAAAGCATGCCCCGTTCAATACCTTAGAAACACCCACATATCATGAGTCATCTGATTTGTCTTTTTTGATATCAGGTTCAGCACAGTCAAACATAAAAAAGCACTCACATATGTCAGTTTGGCAAAGATGTTTAATTTACTCTCAGGTATTTTCACAAAACAGTCTTGAGGATCACTTTTTTTTGTCTCAGTCTGCGCTTTTTTAGCTGCTCAGTTCCTCTCTCACCTTTCTTGGTGTCTAATTGGGTTTCATTGATTTACTCCTTCATGATGCTGGCTTGGCCAAGTCTCTGCTGACCCTGCAGAAAAATATCAGCCGGGCCGTCTAACAGGCACTGTTCCTGCTACACACACACACACACACACCCACACGCACACACACACACACGCATCCAGCACTCCCAATACAAGCAGTGAATGATTGTGTCAGTGAGCTGGAAGTGAGTCAACCTGCCGCTCCTGTGGCTCTCACAGCAGAACCATAGATTAGCGTCTCACTGAAACAACAAAAGGTTCTGGGGGGGTGTGTGTGTACCCACTGCTCAGGGACTCTTAGGGGAAAAAGTGAGGGGGCCAACTGGCGGTCATCAAAAAGCCCGGGGACACAGCCACTCATCTGTGCCTGAGCAACCATGTGTCACCTTGAGCTCTCTGGAGGAGGTGTCCGGACACAAACCTGCTGGGCCAGACGGGGTGTGAAGAAGGAGGCAGGATGAAGGGAGACAGGAAGTAGAGCTGGCTATCCAGCTTTCCATATGTGACAACTGTGACTCAGTGGATGAGCTAAGCAATAACTTGAAGGAAATCCGAGCGGAGAGTGAAAATTAAAAAAAAAAAAAAACCCACACCTTTTCAATTCTCTGTACAGCAATAGAGAGGATAAGAAGAAAAGGATATAATACAGACGGAGCTTTGATACCAACTGTGTCCTCATTTCCTCCTCTCGACTCTTGTCCCCCTTCTGCCATGCATTATAAACGGCTGATTATGACAGTGACAGCTCCTCAGGTGTGCAGTATGCTAGATTTGTTATTCAGCTCACAGGCATTGCTGTCCCTCCCTCTTACCACCTGCACAGGCACACAAACACGCAGCCACACACACACACACACAGACACACACACACACACACACACACACCCACGCACGTACGTATTGCTCACAGCTGCTGTGTCAGCGGGACTCTGGAGCCAGAGAGAGGGGGATATTACATGAATCAGCCTCACACAACTGTTGTGTTCACAGTGCTATGATCCAAACTCAAAATTTAAATTGGGCTTTTATTGTTTGATTTATATTTTCATGGCCCACTGGTGTTTTGGACGTGGATTTGTTTGATTTGAGATATATTATTACATTTTAGTGGACAAAATGGGAAGATTTTCATTTCTGGAGCACATTACAAAAATAGCCAAATACCAAAGAGTTTATAGCAATAACCTTTTCATCCATAAGAGCACCAAGGCACCACAAGGCAAGTCAAGTGACTTAATTCACTCCAGTATGATTTAAATGGCAAAATTTCCTCATATCATCATATTCCGCTTTTAAGAAAATTTGTGAATATGCACTCAGTATAACATCTTGCATACATCACATGCAAGGTATCATTTGACTAAAGCTGCACCAATGAGTATTTTTGTATGGATCAAATGCCTATGTGTAATGTGAAAGAGGTCTTTTGTAGTGATGAACCCGGCTGTGTAGTTTCCCCTCAGCTCTATGGAATGTTTTAACATCTTTCAGCTTATTGTTTTGGCCTGCAACTTAACTATTTTGGTTCACTCTCACTGCACTCATCAACCTTGTGTCCAGCCTGAACAAGTTGGGGAAAGCCGGTATGAAAGTAACATGGGATGAAACATGAAACAAACAACATACAAGTCTGATATATCTAACTATATCAGCACATACAGCACACAACACTTACCAGAACCTCGAAAAATCACGTGGATACATCATGATATCGTGGAGTTTGACCCAAAAAGCTGTTTTCAACTGCTGTAAGTAAATTTCACTCAAGTGGTAAATTTTTTTGAATGACAAGTTGTGTTTATTGTTTCATTCATCATAGTCATGATCATTTGACATATTATTCAGTACTTCAACACACCCTGAAGTTTGCCTCGTCAGTTTTTCAATACAGAAGCAAGTCAGGTTTAACTGTCAGGAGTCATTGTTGGGATGACTTTAACAGTTGTTTCTTTCGTCCCATCACTAATGCTGTCACTCTGTATGTGTTACAGCAGGCTCCACTCTAATCAAACCACTGTACCTACAGTTTCCCAGGACAAGGATAAGGAATGTCATGTGTGTGGGGAGACATTCAGCTCATCCTTGCCTGGGGAAGTGTGAGTGCAGTGTCTCTTTTGTCTGTACTGGTCCCACGAGGCATGTACTGAGAGTGCAGAGCACTATATCTGTCACAACTGTGACAAGGAATAAAAAAAGAGAATTTATGTTGGTAATACAGCAAACGAAATGTGTTATTTTTACACTGTTATACTGTTAAATTTTCTTTAAAAGTTATATTGTTCTTACTGTCGTTATAAAACATTGATTGATTGATGAAATTTGAAATTGAAAAATAAAATTTAATAATTTTTTATTAAAATAAAGGACAAAATATGTTTGCAATTGCATATTAACAAGGACATGCCAGACATTTTTGATAAAAACAAGAATAATGTAAACAATTCAAGTTCATACTGTTGTGTTACTTTTGACCTGCCTGTGTGTTACTCACGTCGAAAGTAACAATGCACAAACCTCCACACAAAGTCAAATTATACTGAAGTTGTTCCACATTTGTAGAAAATAGCATCTGGTAATGATAGATCACACACATGAGTTGCTGATCACAATGCAAATTAATCTCTGTCTGTAATGTTATCTTTTAAAATGACATTCTGAAAAGTGTTACTTTCATCTCCTAACTATTTACAATGAAAAACCTCTCATACGCTATCTGTCCAGCACCAAATGGCTTCCAGACAAAGTTAGCAACTAGTTGGTGAACATAGTGGAGCATTTAGTATCTAAGTGCCACATATTTCCCTCTTGAGTTGGTGGAGACCAAACCGGAGGTAAAAGCAGAGTGAATATTTGACAATACGTTCATCAGGTGGAAAGAGACATGACTCTAAAGGAATGCTAATATTCCTTTGTCTTTGTTGGATGTGCCCAAATAATAATAATAATAACAATAACAATAATAATAATAATAATAATAATAATAATAATAATAATAATAATAATAATAATAATAATAATGCTTTAAGCTCAACTATTTACGGTCAAAGGAAAATCCACCCAAAAATGCAGTTTCTGGGACTATCACTTGGTGTTGTATTTGTGTTATTGTGGACAACTGCCCAACTATAAACAATGAAGTGAGTGAGCTGACCTTGAGAATTTTTCAGAATGGGCACATTTTTTGGTAGTGGAAATGCATCATAGCAGAAATTCCTCATTAAAAACATCACTGGGAAACATTTTGCTGTCAGACCTTCCAAATGAGAAAGCATAGATATCTGGACATTTTTGGTCTACTGAGAGTGAAGATGGTGAAAAGATGTGGCATAAAACAAACATTATTTCAGGGCATGTTATGAAAAAAAATTACTTTCCTGAGGTGTTGATTTTGAGAAGTCTCCTCACTTGGCATTTCTTGAAGTGCCTGTTATTTCTGCAGAGCCCACGGCTGAGCTCTCTAATTTGCTCCAGCTCTGGCTTCACTCTACCATGTAAATGCAATCAAGTTGCTGACAAAGTATTTCTGTTGGCAGAGCTGCCGTCTGCCTTCTACATAAAAAAAGTAATAAATAAGTAGGAAACTGATCTAAAATTAGAAAGATTAACCACTTTGCCAGGCCTGACTGTGGGAAGCAGTAAGTTACAGAGGGTTATGGCTTCACCTTTTAAAGTCCCATCAATTTCATTGAGGAGTTGGTTATATTTGTGTTGCTGTATTTGCCACAAGTATTTTAACCTAATCTAACTTGACAAGGTTAATTTTGTGAGGCCCGGTGTATAGTAAGATGGACTGCTGACCTTTCGACATACAGATTCGTAGTCAACTTTTATTTAGGTTCCATGCTCAGTTCATTACTTTGCTTTTCTAATGCAGGCAGATTGCAAATGGCAGATGTATTAGATGTGATGTAACCTGAGTAGGTTAACTGAGCATTGCACCCCTTGCATTAATGCTGATTGCCCAACCTTACACGTGAAAAGGTTACATCAACCTTCAATTAAAAACCCGCTTCACATTTCTCATACTATGAGGAGAACAGTAATGTAAATGTTAGTATAATGGTGGCAAGGTCAAGAGCTGAAATGTTAATGCCCTTGTGCTTAATTTACTTTGTTTCCTTGAGGGCCAGAAATTACGTCTTATAAATGCATCATTACACCTTTATTTCTGTTCTGCCTTTAGGGCCAAATTAGACAGACGTCACCTTGATTAGAGGTTGCTGTTTCAGCTCCATAGGCCATTAATACTTGTAGCAGGAATAAATGTGCTATTATATTGCATGTGCTGATGTATATAAATGATCCTAATTCTATAAGCACCACTCTCAACATATGCAAAAGAAACACTGAAGGTATTTGTTTCAAAATGACGTCTTACATCAGGGACAAACGTAAACATACATAGGAAATGTAGATGTTATGTTATGGATATGACCAGCTGTTAGTCTGGACCAGGGGCACTCTTGGCTTACTCAATGGCAATGAACCTCGGGGACATTCCTTGAGCATCTGTTGGTGAGAATGCCAGGGCTCAGACCCTTTTACAATCAGACTGAAATTGATACTGACAGAGAAGCTCTTATGAATGTCACGGGCTCCTGAATGTGATGACAAATTGTATTGTGGGTAGAGTTTAGGATTCTGGTGACAAAGTGTCATCTTGCATTAGCTTGCCGAAGATTGGCGGATCAGGCTAAACAAGGTGGCAGTGAGGTGGAGAGAGGCAATCAGCAGATGAGACTGTTCACTCCTGACATGGCTTACACTATTCAAGCACAGAGAGGAAGAACCTGGTGTAGCGGAGTGATTTTAAAGTCTCAGGGGTTTTTTTTGCACTGCTCAGTATGAAATATATGATTTCCCATTTCACAAGTGCCTTTTTTTAAAAGTTTTTTATAGATACAAACAGTCAAATGCTTTTAAAATCCAAAAACATGTTCTTAAACTAACTCAGAGTGCCTTTATGTCACACAGAAACAATCAGATGAAAGTGAACTGCTCCTGGGCTTACCGAACCTCCCTATCCACAGTATAAACTTGGAACAGGTCTAATATCCAGTCTCCCCCAGGCATCATGTTAGAATCACAAAATGTAGTGGTAGAATAGAGAAAGGGACCCAGCTGAGATTTACTACTTCCCATTACCTGCATTTTATTTTTAGCAATTTCTTTGATCAATTCTGGATCCAGGAAAGCAAGGTGACTATGTTTTCACACTTTTTGCACCTAAACTGTGGAATCTCCATATTGTCTATTCCATTTTGTGCCAGCTTTTATGGCATTGACAGCCAACGTACATGTAAAATTGCATTATTTAGAAATACTTCTTAAGTATACTGCAATTTATCTTCTGAGCTGAGTAAATTGCATTTGATTACATTTTATTTTTAGTTCATTTTATGCTATTCAGTTTTATTCCACTGAAATGCTGCTCTATATACTCTTAATTACCTTGTTACGACCTGTATTATTATTTACAGGATTAAAATGATATTTTTCAAAGGCATGTTATTTCTGATGCCTAATCCACTGAAAGCTATTTCTATGGTTTACTGTTGCACTACAATTATGAGATGACGCCTCTCACTCAGACAGGCAGAGCAGCAACTATGTGCCTCCCAGTCCTCATCTGGCTACTGCCAAAGCTTTGTTCTGAAAAGCTGGACATCTTTATTGGGAGTTTGGACAAAGTAGTCCAAAAAATGTGGCTGTCAATTTGCTGAATCTATTGTGAAAATCCACTTTATTCAATATGTAATACTGTGCCTCTTCAACTTCTCAAACGCATCATCAGAGATGTGTTCAGCTGTAAGCATTGACTTCAACTCTGCCGCCGGGTAAAAACAACAAATGCTATGAATAGGATGCTGAAAATTGTCCTTGCAATATTATGATGTTAATTTAATTTGTATTCCCACTTTAGGATTTGAAAGGACAATGTGACATCTCCCTGCATGCAAAGTAGGAAAAAAATGTGTTATCTTATAACAGCTAATTAGATTTCCTATGTGTATACTGACATGTTAAACAGGCTTCTCCTACCAGTGTCCTTCATGGGGCATACTCATGTTTATGATTATCATTAATCCTGCTAACAGAATGAAAACATCTCGCTGTCTTCATATTGCCATAGAGCTCCAAAATGATATCAAAAGTAATTTGTTGTGTTGACAGATCTATTGATGTTGAGCATTTGGGTGGAAGTTATTTACCAGTGAAGACTGATTTTCTTTCTTCCAGTAGCAGACAGAGCTGTTTGTTAAACTAGAAACTATTAGTAAATGCCTATTGGTATTAAATATTGTCCATATACAGCACCATTAATTAACACTTTCCTATTGTCATGGAGGGTTAACTATTTATTTAAGAACTGTACAATAATATAAATGTTAGTAAACTGCAGGATCTTACTGTTGCACTTCTTTAAAGTCTGTCTTTAAACGTACAGATTTTTGTAGAAATCCTGCCTCTAATCTCCATTAACCAGCATTTCATCATAAGATAAATCTTCCACAGCCATCACTGCCAAAAGTCTGAGCACAGAGTGACAGAACGTATGAGGCAAACTGAAAAATTTGTTGTCAGCAGTATTGATTTGTCAACATCTCTGGAATCGACCCACAGCCTAGTCCATGCACTTCCTCTTAACTTATGCAATTATTGTTTTTCAGGGTTGCAGGTTGCAGCAAGAACATACATTTTATGGGCAAATTAATGTGTCCTTGTTAGTAGAAATGTGACTCACATGCCATCAACATCCCGTTGATCTGTTGATGATCCTGTCCAGTGGGAGCACACTCACAGTTTGTGGTTGTTTTTTTTTTTTTTAATTTTATTTTGCACCTCCCTACCGCTTTGTTAAATGGGATATCTCTAATGCTGGCACAATAACACATTACCCGGTCAATTTGCATACTGTAGTTGCAGCTAACATCACTGCTTCCAATAATCACCCATGATTTGCGAATGGACCTCTATTATAGCATCTCTTCATATTTTCGCAATTATTTGTGGTCATTGGATTGAGACATTATGAAAGCATAATTGACAGGCACACAATCAATTTGCTTAATCTATTTATTTGATGAAAATTCACACAGTCATGACGCCTACAATATGTTTGTTTTTTTAAACTGAAAGTGAGAAATAATACAAATGTTTGTTTATGAATGACTTTAACCTCTGCTGGATATGACTCACCAGCAGAATTTTTTCTGCATGCTGCAAACAGAGAAAGTAGGTTGCCCAATGCCCAGCCTCTTTTAGCCCACACGTCTGCCCTAAGATGGAGCATTACTGTTAACTGCGCAGCAAACTTCCAGGTGATTATTTCCTAGTTGGGAATAATAATAGCCAGGCTCAGACTTCACAGGCTATTAGCAATCAAACAAATTAAACACTGCATAGCAATATTTTCCATTCTTTTGTTTAAATGGAAAGTTGAAAAGACCGCTTACGCTATAATAGACTAGAAGTGGAAGATAAGCATATAAATAGAGATACCGTAAGCACATTCCTTTGTCGCATTACTGTTCTGCAGTTGCATTCACAAGTTCCAGATGTCAATAGCTGATAAAAGTCTCACATTGCCCTTTGTTTCCCTGAAATGGTGGCGCTTTCGGGTATATGTAATAAAACAAACATCTCAGTAAGTATACTGAGTAGTCAGATAGGTTGAATAAATACTTGACACATTCAACACCTTACTGGCCTAACTTTGTTGAGATTTCTCTCAAGTTCCGCCCGAAACTACTTCAGTGACTGTGAGACTTCTCTGTGGAGTTGGCAGTGCTTCAGTTTCACCCAGAGATACAGTATCTCTACAGGCCTTGACCTGAGTGCCTTTACTGAAAATGCCTTGGACCAGCAGTGACGCATCCTCCCTGACCTGGCACAACCCCTGCTAACAGTCACATGTGTTTTAGCTCAGCGTGATGACAGTAGGGGAGTGCAAACAAGATAAATAAGCAGTCAAAGTACAGTAATACAGCTCAGAATGCATTAAAGGAGTAAAGGAGACTCGTTTATCTTTAAATGATGGATCAACACAAGTGATGTTCTTTGGAAAAATATTCAGAAATTACATTCTTTTTAGATAGCTAATGTTCAAACCATTAGGACAAAAAGCAGATGTTTAACAAGGTGTACGTGCCAAGACTCATCCAAATGAAGTCTGTGCCTCCCAAAAATAATTAATCACTAGAGTGAAAAATTGGTACCTAAGCATCATGTATTAAAAAAAAAAAAACAACAAAAAAAAACACTTAATGCACATTTTCAATGCATAAAATTATCAATTAATTATTTGGGGCGGAACTCCAGATTGGCAGATTTGTCAGCTGGGATGATACATGTAATTAATGTGACAGGAGGTGGAACACATGAAATATGTGCCAAAATTAACTAGCGAGCAAATATCAAAATTGACATTAGAAAATGGTTTCTTGCGAACAAAAGTGAGTACACCCAGTGTACAGAAACCAGGCAGCAGGAGTAAATTCAGGCTGAAGCAAGTGCAACAAGTGAGGACATTCAGCCAGGGTCAGAGACAGACACCTCTCCCCGCAAAGCTAAAACCTCACAAGGTGGCGTCGGTTAAGTGCAGCCCGTTAGCCCCCTCTGCAATAAATGCTAGATTGGATCAGACGGAGGGACGCAAGTGTAGTTAGGGTTAAGGTTAAAGTTAAGGTTAGTGTACAAATCTCACGAGAGTTTTACAAATTGTCCCTCTGGCTGCTTCAATCTAGCACCAAGCTTCCTCAATATTTGGTGCTAGATTGAATCAAATGGAGGGACAATTTGTGAAACTCTCACAAGATTTTAACCCTAACCTTGCAAGAGTTCGTTCCTCCGGTTGATCCAACCTAGCATCCTCAATCCCTGCGGGCTACTTCAGCTGCTTTACTGGGACTGCTGCCTGCCATCACAGGTATTGGATGATTTGGGGACCAATAAACCCAAACTAAGTTTATTCATAGCGTTAACCAACACCTTTATGCAAAGACAGATAGCGTTGAGAGATTTGTGAAAGCATAAGGATAGAGACACTTTATAACAGAGATGCTACATATTGTTTTCTTTGCCCTCACTATATTTTCTACATTAAAGAACATTTTCACCAAACACTGATGCACACTCAAGAAGGAGCAGATATAGTGGCCTTATGGAGAGCCTTGCTGGCCTTGAAGAGAGACTTTAACTGCCAAGTGCACTAATGACTGGATGGATATTTATCCTGAACATTTCAACACCGACCGGCGCACCCTTCATTTTATGCTAATGGTGAGTAAAAGTTTGTTTTTCCACTTCAACTATTGTGCATTTGGTATGTTTTCTCAACATTGTTGCTTCTCCATGGTGGTGACAGGTGTGTCAGGTATGCACAGTGTCCTCTTCTCTGTTGTGTACTCTTGCTCGATTTCATTGTGTATTCACTAATGTTAGTGCTAGTTTGGTCTCATTGACTTTGAATGCACCGCTGTTATAATTTCTGCTTGTTTAACAGTCTTCTTGCAGCTCATGCAGTTGTTTTGTGCGTTACACCTGATACTGTACCTGTGTGGTGTATTTCTACAGACCATAACCCATAACCTTAACCAAAGATTAATGTCAATCCAAATGTATTTATTAACCCCCACTGGAATATCTATAGACAATATTTTACATAATCATGAGAAACTGGAACCTCACCCGGAACTCTGCTGCAGCAATTAGTCGATTTATCGATTTGTTGCCAACTATTCAATTAATCACCAACTATTTTGATAATCAATTAATCGTTTTGAGTCATTTTTTTAAAGGAGAAAATTTCCAAATTCTCTGATTCCAGCTTCTCAAAAAATGCTTTTCTGGTTTCTTCGGTTTTCTATGATAGTAAACTGAATATCTTTGGGTTGTGGACTGTTGGTCTGGACAAAAGAGGACATTTGAGGACTCACTCTGCGCTTTGGGAACCAGTGATCGACATTTTTCACAAATTATGACATTTTATAGACCAAACAACTGATTAATTAAATAAGAAAATAGTCAACAGGTTAATCAATAATAAAAATAATCAGAATAAGAATCATGCTACAGATTATAGTAATCTGATAGATAATGTAGTACCAACATTGGACTATTCAAATGATGTAACCAACATTACACCTCAGAATAGATGAAATAGTAAACATCAAAAACCCTATGTAAAATACTGTATTTATATAATCAAAGCAGCAATGGTTTAAAAAAACAACATAAAATCCAATATACAGGCAGTCGTGTTTTCTGAAGAATTTTCCATTTAAGGATTACATGAAAATGCCTTACTTCTGTTCTCACGCTGAACATTATCCTCATTACCCTCAAATGACAACAAAACAACTAGAAGAAACTAATTAACAAATCCGTAGAGTTTTGCATTTGATCCCTTGTATTAATTTTTATGCTGCAATGGGGATCATGACCTCTCATTTCTCAGGGTAAAGATTATGTTTAAATACAGTTTTCACAAAGAGTTGACTGGGGTTAATAAAATGTCACAGTACTCGTAATGGATTAGACCTAAAATGAATGCTGGCCACCCTTGGATACAAGATATATACAAGACACCTCCAGCTTATTGCAGTTAATGGGAGCAGCAAAACATTTTGATGCCTAAATTTAGTTGAGCATGATTATCATCAAAGCCATTCTGATATTGGAAACAAAAAACAATAGAGTGATTGTAGATAAGGACTTTTTGATAAGAAAAACAAAGCGTCTTTTGGTGTCAAACTGTCACTGAACAGCCCTGATTAAGGTGTTACAAAAAAAAAAACGATGTCCTCAAACTAAAATGTGGATACCGGTGGTGTTGTCATATGCAATGACAGTTGGAATCTAGAGGGAGCTTTCATGAAAAGGATATTGTTGTTCAACTGACATGGGAAGTGTACTCACCTAATAAACGATGTGATTAAATTTACTAAAAGAAGATGCATTCAATCAAGAAATGCATTTCTAGGAAATAAAGGTTCCCACTAACCTCTCCAAAACAATGAACAATAAGTTTCTGTCTCATCAAAAAGGTGGAGCTGCATTTTGCAGGTATTTAACATTGAGCAGATGGCAGATAAAGGCGGATTAATCTGGACTGCTTTGTTTTTGTGCAAAAAAAAAAAAAAAAAAAATGTTATAACACTAAAAGGATGGTAGGCATTTTACTTTTTTTCACCCGGGGATAAAATGGGGCACAAGAGTGAAAATTGTGCTTTAGATGCTATTGTTTTTCTGCTGATAGATTTAGATGAATTTACCCTGAAATATAACATAATTAGCCCACAAGGGTTTTTGCAAATTCATTGCAGTCAGGGTGTTTCTCTCTGTAGGGACACTAACTGTGCATCATTTACCACTTATTGTATCTGTGTGTTAAGACCACTGAAATCAGATATTATAATGGTACTGTGCAGGAGGCCAGGGAGGTTTTTTAGACTGCTGTTGCAGAATTAAGTACAGTAATTGCATAGACAAATCACTTGAGCTTATCCTTATTGTGGGAAGTTGGAAAACCAGTTTGAAGACATTAAAGGATTCAGAGTTTCAGTAGAAATGTTGCATGTAAATATCTCAGCTAGATAAAGTGCTGTTGGAGAATATGCTATGGTATTATAAGATATTATAGATGTTTATTTAATTAATCAATTCTGTATGTCTCTGGTAGCTTAATGATTTATTTGTATGGTGCAGTAAAATATGTGGACAACTGTCATGTAGGACATTTTTTTACTCTGTACTGTCCTTCAACTAATATATGCATCACATTCATTAGAGCATAATCAACTTGGACACTTTTCTCATATTCAAACACAAGTACAGCTGTGAGCGTCACTTCGTTCTTGAACAGAGAGAAAGAGCCAAGAGGTTGAAAAGAATGATGTGCATTCTCTTTGGTATGCAACAACACAGCCAGCAATAGCTTTTGAATACTGTATTTTAAAATGTTTGGTTAAATCGAGCAATTTCACGGTAAATTGACTGTAAAAACACTAAAATTAAGGGGTTAATCAGACAGCAGGCCAGTGTAAACCACAGTACTCAAAGCTGCTTTAAAGACAGTGCAGGATTCCCCCGCTTGAAATAGCATTAGCCTAAATTATCCTACTCAATCATTACCTATGGACCCCCTGGCACTTTGTTTCAGCTTGTGGGTCTGTGGAGACCCTGCACTCCGCCAATACTTTTTCCTTATTTTCTTCTTATTACCCCCACCAAGGACGCCATTTTATCAGTCCTATTTGTTTGTTTGTGAGAGAGATATTTTAAAAACTTGTCAACAGATTTCAATGACATTTTGTGAATTTTCTATTATTAAAATACATTTTGTACAGGATTATGCAGCCTTGAGAAAATTTGTGCTCTTTGAGTGCTTTTTGGTTATTATTGTTATTATTTCAGGATTTTCAGGACATTTCTGCAACACTTGCAACCAATGCCACTACTTATGAAAGAAAATGTGCAACACTTTTTTTGAAGCAAGGTTAAATTTTGACTAAGGCTTTCCATGTTTTATGGTAAGCCTGTACCTCTCACCAAAATATGAGATAGCCTGAATAATAGGTTGGTAAAATCCTTCACTCAAAATATTTTTGTAAAGCTTTGTGGTTTCTCCTTCTTTTTCATGTCTTGGATATTCATCATCCTTTTTGTGTAACTCAACTGACATTTGAAGCTAAAACACGGAATTATACAGTGAAGACATAAAGCAGCTATAATCAACGTTTTTGTAATAATGTATCAAATGACAATGTGTAATGTCAGAGGTGTCGGTCTAAGAGATGAACCTACAGAAAATTATTACCTATGTCTGCACCTCCCCTCGGCTTTACAGAGCTTTATAACAAGTTTTAGCTGTTTTAGTTCACTCTCATCATTCTCATAGCATCAAACCATTATATGAGACATGACAGGCCATAAGATACTTTACAAAAACTGACCAAAATTATGTCAAAATATGAGGTTTAGGAGAATTTCATTAAAAAATACCTCACTTGGACTCTATGTTTATGAAATTGGGCACAACCACAAAGTCAATCCTTGGTTCATCCTTGGGCAGAGGGTTTCCATTGTTGCCAGTCGATGTGTCCTGGAAGATTTGAATGTCCCAGACAAATGGGTGAAATTATCTGTGTTTATTGAGCTTAAAAACAATTGATAGGCAGGCTATATAAAGAATCACACCATCAAGGCATGTAGATTTATAATAATTTTTTATTGAAAAGTAGGCTACTTTTGTTTATACATTATATTCTAAATAAAATAAGCCCGGCAATAGACTCACACGTATAACGCTATTTTAAAAATAAATAAATAAATATTATGCTAGCCTACATTTGTTGGGGCAACAAGCAAATACAAAGAATTCCCTTCAGCCTTAGGCCTATTTATTCTCAGATAAAATAAAATAGAATAAAAACTGTTTGCAAACAAACAAAAAAATAAATGTTGGCCTATCTGGCTCATAAGATTTTAATCACGCTGTGCCGCTACCAACTTGAAATTCACTGGAATCCCTGATTAGGACTTCACAGGCTGTTGGGAAATTCAAGCCTCCATAACTGCGGAGCGCTGTCACTGGACATTATGACCAAAGAGATTTAAATGTGTCAATAGATTTTCCCGTTAAAAATGGCTATTACTGGATAACGGAAACCCAGTTTGGACAGAAAACAGATTTGGCTGGGGCCAAATAATTTTTGCAGTTTTGGTGTCCAGAGGCACAATCCTGACACAGCACGGCAATATTGAAAAGGGGGCTGTAGCCGGATGATGCTTATAAGCAGGGACAGGTGGTTCATTAAGGACGCTGGGGCACCACCACTCCTGCAATTCCAATTATGAAATAAATACAGTATTTTAATGAAAAAGCGTTTTTTGTTATTGTTGTGTTGTGTGTGTGTATAAATTTCAGTTGTTACTCTCACATAAATCATACATAATCATCATATAATCATACAGAAACGTGCAATGACTAATGAAAAAGCATTGCCTACAATCTTTGTCTGTGTGCCGAAGGGTGTACTTTTCTCCACCTGACGTTGGTATGTGTCTAATATATTCAGCTTTTCTTGGTGGCCCCTGATTGGTTGACATTGCATGCTCAAAATAACTAGATCTGGGGCAGAAAATCTTATGCCAAAGAAATGTTACCAGATTGGGCGATTTTCTGCCCAATTGCTGCTTCCTTATTAGATAACATTTACCCCCCTGAAGGCAGGCAAAACATGCACGGATCATTGTGGTACTGTGGTGATAAATGTAAAGTGAAAGCAGTTGCTAATTGGCCACCAAAAGATACTTTTTTAAACTTTAGAAACTGTTAACCTAGCCGCTAGCTGCTAGCAACTGGCACTCTGCTACATCGTATGACACATGCTCACAACCAAAATACACAGAGCTAACTAGGGCCAAAGCCCCACCTAATGGAAAAAACACACCACGCCACTGCTTATTAGACAGAATACATCAAGAGTTAGAGCTGGACTGTGTTTCAGTAATAGCCATTAAAACCAACTCCTCTCAAATCCTTCACAATCAGCTGAGAGTAGTCTTGTCTGGAAGATGCAGACTCCCAAAGTACAAAGAGCCCCAAATATGACTTAGCATCTCAAAATATGTTACCTAGGGCAAATGAACATCATGGGCACATGAATTCTGCTCTTTGCAAGGTAATTCTCTGTGTTTGGAAAGAAGCTATTTATTGCAGCACTGGTGGCACTGGTTCCATTTGTTATGCTAGTGGAAACCTATCAAGCAAATCACTCACTACAGTGAAATATAAAGGGAAACTTCATCTTACCCTGACATAATGCATAGGAGGTTAACTGAACTGTGCATGTGTGATTGACAGGCAGTAAGCAGTTCTGTCCAAGGAGGCGTGCAGTTCTAATGTCAAGAGAATTTCACCAGATATTTTAAATAAGGAGGATAGACATTTCCAGGACCCCTATTAAATGCATAGTGCTGAGACGTGTTTCAGTTTATGCATTTTTGGGCTTGATTTCCTATGAAATTACCTTTACAATGAACAGAAGGCTTGTACATTATAGATCAAATACAAGAATTAGAGGTCATGACATTTGTCAATTGAAAGCAGCTATATAAGGTGGACTAAAATTACTACAATTTACTAAATTACATACTTTACCTCCTACTGCTAAATTGACATTTACATGAATTGAAAAAGGAGTAAATCTTGGTAAGTAGAAGAAACAGCAGCATCTTACATTACAAAATGTTACCTTATTGTTGTAGCAGTGTGTTGATATTTTTATTCTTTCTTACTGTAGGATTGTAGATTTTTTGCTCCGCACTGTACACTCATGGTAAAAATTGATGATAAATTTTTTATATGGCTTGGAGAGTTCAGCCAATATGTCCTTGCTGTTCAAGAACCTTGGTTTATCGTTTGAAGTATGGCGCACCATCAGCAAATACCTCACTGAAATTCAAATGTGGTGAAATGCAGTTATCTTTTTATGGGGATTTGGATGGAGCTGTTTGGAGTTGGGGCTTCCTATTCATTTATTCTGTCACCATCGAGCCATTCAGCTGTATTACTGGATTGATGCAGTGCGACAGTCTTAAGCTATTTTTATCTGCTTTCTCCATCGTGTTGAGAAATTACAGCTGATATACTGTAGAAAAGTCATGGATTTCCAACCGACACCGAACTTGATATAGCTCATAACACCATCTAAGCCTGCGTATTGAGTTTTGTTCCTCTGTGACCTGTAGATCAAAGTAATGGACTATTGGAGGCTATGCACTCAAAACTACAGAGGCTTGAGCTACTGAGCAGTTTAATGGTTTTGGGCAGGTTCTTAATTATAGGACACTTTTCCCCTGAGTGATCCCTCTTTTATGTCGGAGCGAGGCAATTGTGCATTTTCAACTGATCAATACAATGAGGATGTTTAATAAAAGGTACATGAACAGGCTCTATCAAATCAATTAAGACACAATTATTCAGACAGGCAGCAGTGCTATACATTAGCTTAATATGAAAGTACCGATAAAACACAGTCGACTGATAAAACTATTCAATCCAGAGCTGAATTTTTTAAAACTTGCAGTGATTCTCCTCTGACATGAGCGTAATTGTTGTCACTTTTTCAATACAATTGCCTTCTAATTAAATTACATGTATTATCCTTGCTATCACATTACAATATATAACGATATTAAGAGGTCAGTGTTCTTAGCTGGCTGCCAGCAACATTTCTTTAGTTCCAAGTGTAGTCTGTGTCCTCAACTAGCAACTTTTGAAGGTCTGTCCTTGTTCTCTCTGCTGTTGTGGGCATCTCGCACGAATGCCCCGATAATGGTCTGATGACTTTTTGTTCCAACAAGTTCAGCAGGTCAGACGTGTCATCCATTTTACTTTGGTCAGTGCTGGTATTGATCTCTCCTAAGTGTAGCTTCTTTTTCTCTCTTAGCAGGGATTTCTGTAGCAGTGAGGGGAAAATACTACTCTCCTTACGTATCTGGGCCACACTTGCCACACATCTTACAAGCAGACAAGCTGTAAACATTGATATGTTACAGCAGAAGGGTGAAAAGCTGATGCATTGCAAGTAAATGTTTTTGCAGCATGGTACCACAGTGAAATAACATCGCCTGTATTTCATAATTCAAAGGTGAATTGCTAAAAATTACTGTCTTTTCAAAAGCCATACATTTCTTGCTCTTGCAGTCACTGTGGAGTTATGAGATCTTAAAGAATACTATTATTATTTGTAAGTAGTAGTAGTAGTAGTAGTAGTAGTAGTAGTAGTGGAATTGCAAATTTACATAAAAATATGAATAAAATGACAATGAATGTATCTTATGTTGTCAAGACCATAGATATTATTACTTGGGTATTGTTTACAATCGCTACTATTGGCAGCAACTATGGATGTTGGCTGTGCAGCACATAACTGTTTTACCAAAAGGACCAAAGAGACACTGGCTACATCAGTGATCAATTGCTCCCACTGGCTACCATTTTTTGGAGTCACACTCTCTTGGCAGCATGGTGGGCTATGAGCAATGAGCAATTTCTCAGTCCTTCACGGCCTCTAATCATTATGTACACAGTGTTTTGTGTCCTCTTTTGAATACCTATTTCTTTCTCACACTTTCAGGCGCACATTTTTCCAAAACAGAATGAATAATTTAGTTCTTAAGTGGGACTGCCCTAAAATCAAAGAGCGAGCTTGTCTGCGGTGTTGAAGTGACTTCTGTATGACCATGTTACAACAGCTTTCTGTCAAGTATGGTGTAGTGTGCTTAAAAGTCATTTTGCAAGCGTTTCATCAGTCATGCATAACTTTTCTTTGATGCACATGGCTGACAACGGTGAGTAGTGTTAGCCTGAATTTAATGTCGGATCACTGAGTGGGTCGCAAGGTTTTTCTTAGCCTGCAGACACCGCAGGTAGACAGCCTTCTAGCTTTTGAATTGCCTTATTATTATTATTTTATTTTTTATTTTTTTTGTACCATGTCCTCCAGTTTATCTTATCATATTTTGACTGTTAAATGAGAAGAGACATGAGTAAGATAAATAAATAAAATAGGAGCAAAGATACGTCTTTACATGTAGATGGCACATTGCTTGAATCTGTTTTTTTGCTCCCTGAATGCGTTTGATATGTTAAATTCAAGCATATCATTATGTTAAGCAAGAACTTCAAGCATTTTCAGTACCATGGGAAGAAAAGATATGTTGCTGTCACCACGCTCAGAGGTGAGCTAGTTGAGACAGTCAGCTCACTCTATGACTTTGTGAAGTTCTACAAGACCTCATCCAGTCACGCTCTGGACTAAGCTGGATGTGAACGATTCGAGGCAGACAGAGATATCATCCATCAGCCACTTCACCTGGGCCTAATGGTTTGCCGCAGACAGGCATGTTTGACTGTGTGTTTGATGTGTGCATACAACATACCCACCTACTCTTTTTATGTCAGAATATCAGCAGGCAGCACAGTGTCGGGGCTCACAAATGGATTTTCTAATCCACTTGTTTGCTAGAAGTTCTTTCAACCCCCGGTTTTGAAGCCCAAGCCAAAAATGTACTTAAACACAAGCATTCCGTTAGACTCCTGTCTGTCTCAACCCCCTCCCCCCTCCCCCCCCAGCTGTCATTGTGTGTTTTGACTGACTAAAACATTTCCGTGGCAGGGAGAAAGAGATGCATGCAGGAAAGGCGAAGGACATCAGGAAAGCTCAAATAATGAGATGTCAAGCAGGGCAGACCATAATTGTTAATTACATTTATTCCAGTGCTTTTGGAATGCCGCCACGATGCTTTCAGGAATATAAAGTGGTGTCCTCAACATGTTCCAGGTTCAGCCTCTGAGTGATCAGTCTTGAAATTCAATAAATAGAGCCCTATTCCAATCTACAGGCAGGCTACACGTGGTCATATAAGCAACAAAGACAGATGTTTAAAAGCAAGATTGATATAGTCTCAACAGCATTACACTAAGTGAAACACCGGCTTAGTTAAAATGGCTGCTGACCTGCCAATGTGCTATTTGTCTACTCTCACATACACAAATATGTTTCTCTGTCAGAAAAGAATTTGAGATCCATGGCTCACCAGAACAGGGTGTAAAAGTTTGACATAGTGTACATCAGACTAAACAGCTCTATGTAAACTGGAAATCACTCCCAGGATGTTTGGTTTGACTAAGCCATGTTTGCTTGTTCTTCTCTTTAATTGACAGATTAAGTGACCTTTAAGGAACTTTTTACCTCCACTTGAACTTGTGCTGCAGGCAGCGACGGTCACTTTCCACAGCATCTGACAGCAATTAGAGATACGGTGGACAAGACCAGTTTGCGAAGTTTACTCTAAAGTTCATGAGTATCCCATCCTGTTGGCAGTCTGTGATTCTGTAATGTCTCTTCTCTCATCTCCTATCTGAATAATAGAATAGGGTTTCGTGTTTGAGCTGGATGAACATCCTGCCAGCCCAGTTCCGAGAAGCTGTCAGTCATTCTACTTTCCTGTCACTTCCATGCATTGTTGTTGCAATAAAGACACAAGAGAAGAACAAGTAAGACTCTGTTTGGAATCTTCTTGCACACATGCACAAGCACAGCCTCTGACGTACATATACCTTCCCGGTTTTACTTGCCACCCCCAAACCATCTGCTGTCAGACATTGGTAATTGGTTTTATGGTGTTCTTGGCAGCCAGAGTATGGCTTCACGATAATTACCCTTTTATTGTTTGGTATTCTGTTGTTAATGTTGTTGTTGTTTCGTGGCTTGTCCTAATTAAAAGTTTGGAGCTTCGCAGAATTAACACAGCCTGCCCTTTTTGTCCTTCTAAATTGCTTATCCTTCAAAGCTAACATTAAAGGATATGATGGATTGACCGAGTGACTAGAGCAGATATGGTGTGGGACAGTAAGGCATCTCGAATACAATAGACTAAATCCTCTGGACTACAATGCACAAGAGTTTCTTTTACCACAAGCTATATGAGGTTTCCAGGTTGCTGGCACTTTTCTCTCAGAGTAGAAACGATCATTACTATTTTTCTCCAAAAGTCTTGTCTTACAACTCACCAAAGTAATTCATTTGGTGGGAACAACCGGTGTCTCCCGTCTTCAGATTTCTTTGACATTGCTCTATTTCCTTCATCTCTGCCATCCCCTGCGGATAGTACAAGTCAATATTCTCCCTGCATCTCTCACCGCGCTGTTTGTTTTAATGGCTTTTAAGTTGACAGTTGGTCAGTGCTGGCTTTCTCAGGGACCTAAAATGCGTTGTTTGAGTGGTCTCCGGTGCTGAAGTTTCGTCATCGTCGCAGCCGAATCCACTTACACACAACCCAATAAGCTCTCACATTCAACAGTGCGCATTAACCTGAAATAAAAGCTCTCTAGATCAAATGGAAGACTTGACTGAGAGAGGAAAAACTGACTCCATCTGCCATCAACAGACATCAGACCCATCTTGATCCTTTTTGAAATACAAAACTTCATTGTTCATACAGATTTAATCAGTCAAATGTATAAGTTTTACATTTCTCTTTGGCGTTACATTGTGAGAATGTTCGAGATAATGTGGTTACATTGTTTCTAATAGTGAGGCACCGTGCAAGAACTGTTTATGTTTGGGTTTGGGATAACCTTGTTTAATTTAAAGCAGTGATGATGTTTACTTCTAACTTATATTGATTACATTTTCTTTTTCTGCAGAAGTGGAAGAATGATTTTACATTGTACAACACAGTATGTCACTGAGAAGCATTTGCCAGAACTGTATTTTTCCTTGATTATTATATCATAGAATCCAGAGAAATGTTATTTCTGTTTTGCTCTCAGCCTTTTTTTTTTTTTACAATTGCATGCTATCAGCAGTATGCTGTGAAGCAGTAAGGGGTATGTGTGATACAGCCTGAATGGATGATTACTAGATCTTTTTAGTCTCAGTTTAAACAGAAGTTTGTGAAAGCAATCACAACATTTTTTAAAGTTTTCATTTCTTTCTATCTCCCTCCCATTGTTCTGTAATTTTTTCTGTGGAGCTGAGTGAAAATTTATTCTTTAGACTGTATATGAACCATGCAACAACATGTCTATAACAAAAAATGCAATTTTCCCTGATGTAAAAAGGACAGAATGGTTTTTTGTATGTACATATGATGTGCAGGAAATATTAAAGCTCTATCTTTACTCAGATATACAGCCCTGTCCTCTAGAAATTACGTTTATGTACTACTAATTTGTTTTTCCCAGTACGCGGAAATGTAATTGCCGCCATGGATTATGTTCCCTGGCAATGTTTTTAGTACCGAAGGAACCGCTACATTTATGTACCAAATGAGAGTCGCAGGGACGTGACTTTAAAACCAGAGACTTGTGTGGTTCACATTCTGACTACTGCATGTGGTTATGTTTAGCCAACTAAAGCATTTTGGTAAAGGTTAAGAAAAGGTTGTGGTTTCTCTTAAATGTTAATAAAGTAAGCATGTTATGTCACTTACTTAATGTCACTTTTGTCTTTTTTAATATTTAACCAAGACCACAGCCATTTCCTTACTTTAACCAAATATACTTTTTAATCAACAACGTTTCCTCATGTTATTAGAAAACATGATCCAGGCAGCATTGTATTTCTTTTAAAACTCATTTGCTGCTGCAGATTTTGAGGAGACAGGGTGAAAACACTTCATCATTTTTTTCTTTATGAATTTTTTGCGATCCATGTTTTTTTAACCATGACATCCAGTACATGATCGAGGCAGTCAGCTGTCACTTATACTTACATCTGAATGCCAGGACAACTGTGGTGATCCTGCTGGCATTAAAATATTTATCTTTTTAAAAAAGTGTCCTCCACATTTCAGTTTCTAAAATATTTAAATGAATAATGCATACTTAAAGTAGCTATAGGGGTGTATACCAATGTATGAATAGCAACTACATACAAATGTCCAGTGAAAAACCACAAAGTATACAATAAATGTTATAACTGATTACTGACCATGGTCCATTATCTAAATAATTAACTACATACTGTGAATCCTGATTGACCCTCTGTGAATTTGATTATACATTGCAGATCCTTAATACAGATTTATTAGAAAGATGGTTATTTCTAAAGGTTATTACTGAATTTGGTTTGACTCTTCTCTCTCTATTGAACAGGAACATATAAAGTTATTTGATCATTTTCATTTAATCTCCCCACATTTCTCTTTTGTCCTCATTACCCAAGTTTAGGTTTTCTTTTTCATTGCCCCTTATTTCTTATCCTTAATGTCACAGCATTACATATTTATACTGGCTAATGACCTGTACTGACAAGAGAGAGGTGGCATCTCTTTATTTAACACACGGAGAGTAATGATTTGCACTCAGAGGGGGTTCTGGTGAGGGCCGGACATCTCAGTCCGTGTCCTTTAATGGGGCCTGTCTCTAGTGATTAGGGATTGTTGACAGGGGAAGTTGTAGTGCCTAGCACCAGACGGAGCGCTCAGTTTCTTTTTCCCATTTATTACCACCTGCCCGATCTCTGCCTGTACTAGAAAGAAAGTACCAGCCTGCACACACATGCACAAATGGAAACACACACACACACACACATACTTCTGCTCATTATGTCAAATATCAGATGGTGAAACAAACCTTGTCAAGTCATGGGGGAGAGCTCGGCCGCCTTTCCGCCCACCCTTTCCGAAAACTTCTGGGTCTCAGGGCCACACTGGCAATCACACTCCAGCTCTCTCATCATTATAGTCTGGTTCATAGCACTGCATCAGTACTTTCTATCCTGAACCAGGCTTGAACCAAACTAATTAGCCTGTCATCTCATTTCTCTTGTCTTTGAGGCTGCTGTATTTTCTGTGATAGTTTGTTCTATGTCATTTCTAAAATGGCTCATAGGCCGCAAACTCTTTTCTGTCTAAATTAATCAACAGTGTCCTTTCTTCCACTGGTAAAAAAGGCCAGACCTTGAGCTAATTTGTAAAGGGATGGCTCTGTCTCAAAGTCTTTCCTACCAATAGACAAAGAGGCCTAAGTCCTTTTTTTGGAGCACTTGCCTGTCTCTGACAGTCAGTTCCTCTTTTCCAGTCTTCCTTGCGCCACTAGAGATCAAACCTAGGTTCACCAAAGTCTTATAACACTTGACCACCGGAGGCTATAATTGATCTACACCTTTGACATGTGCTTGAACACAAACTGTACAATCATACTATATCAGGCAATGCATACTGAGTGGCTATGTCTCTGTCTGGGTGCTGAAGGCTAAATTAATTTGTATGAAAGTCAAGGATAACTAATGGACAGTCTGGACAAATAATACAATAAGATCCCTCTTATTCCACAGTAATTCAAACACACAAGGCCTATTTGATTATATATTCCCTCCAAATGCATACTCATCCCCATATGCAAAAGGGGACCTAATGGCATACTAATGGACAGTGTTAGCCATTATGCACGAACCGTTTCAGCCTAAGCTACCATGAAAGCCAATCAAACCATAGCCCTCCAAATTCCACAGTGTGCCTCATTTTTCAGAACAGTATATTCTTCTGAAATCAGCAATTAATTGCATAGACTTAATTGCAGAATGAACTGCAGATGACCTCTACTGCTCTGCTGCTGCAGTGTTTATACCCTGAGTGTAATAAGTGCATGTGGGGATGCGCTCAGAGAATTAGTCGAGGATCTCTTGTGGCAACTAGAGCTGGCATGTGATTTTGACGAGAACACCTGACCAAAATAAAGAAAAGCTACCAAAAACATATTCCGAAGCTACATTTGTCAGTATGGACAGAAGTTAAGCCTCACTCTTCAAAGTCATTCTAAGCTCTGGAAATTTGACCCAGCTTTGTCACTATCCATCATACATGGTCATTAACCTGTGACACATGGCAACCATCTACCAATCATCTCTCGTCATAAATCACGTCGTCCCATGAAACAATACCATTTCTACACCTTACAATGCAATCCCACCCGGGAGCAAAGAAACTAAAGCAGGCGGTCACATTGCCCTGTGAAAAGGGCCAAAGAACTGCTGCTCGTCACATGTGATGATGGTTGCATAGCCAGCTCCAGTGTTTGAGCCCACATTACTTGATATGGGCTGTCCACGTGCGTGCAAGCTCCGGCCTTAATCGGCTATGATTATAACTAATGGCTATAATGATGTACATTTTCTCCCCAGCAGGACAGTGCAATTAGGATCAAGCGAATTCAGTATCTCCTCAGGCAGTCCCCAAACCCTCTTTCTCTCACAGTCTATTTGGTCAAACCAGTGCACGTGGGCGCATGTATGTGTATGTGTGTGAGAGAGAGTCTTTATCACAATGTGTCAGACATAACATGCTAGCTTAACATGGAAGGGTATCTTGGGGAATCTTGTGTTTTGTTTCAAATCAGATTCTTGGTGTGCGATTCAGAATAGATTCTTGATTCAAGACTAATTTTTGTTTAGGGCACTGGATTCAGTTACAATGTTAAGTTACAATATGAGACATACTGTAACTGGTAACTAAGTGAACTGGTCTTTATTAAAGTCACTGTCTGACAAACAGAAAAGAGCACAGAGAATTGTTGTGCAGTCTTCATCTCTTTTCTCTATGAGAATAATGAAATGCAAGTATGATTTATAAGTGTAATTTCCTGTCCAACACAACTAAATATGTTTTGGAAAAACAGAAGCTGGTATGTGTTTTGGAGAAAGGGGAAAAAAACAGGCTTTGCTGTGTTGTATCTAATTTTCTGTCTCAGCCAGTAGAGAGTATCTTCACTGCTGCATGAAACCCATCGTTATCCACATCTCTGTTCAAGCCCATGAGATGAAACAAACTGTCAACTGAGTTTTTGCTTCATCCTAAAGTTCTGTAGTTTTAACAAAGTGCTTCACTTTTGTCTCTAATAAATTAATTAAGTTATTAAATTAAAAAAATGTGCCCAACTTCACGTCT
Organism: Thunnus thynnus; assembly: GCF_963924715.1. Lineage (NCBI taxonomy): Eukaryota > Metazoa > Chordata > Actinopteri > Scombriformes > Scombridae > Thunnus > Thunnus thynnus. Next base: position 17,277,082 of record NC_089528.1, read on the forward strand.
TCTTTGAAGATGAAGTACAAATAACTCTCTTAATGACAAACATACAAAAATCCATATTTGGAACCGGAATCGATTCAGAATTGTAGGACATAAGAATCGCAATTCTTAGGAGAATTGATTCTTTTTCCCCAACTCTATAACTTAACAACTTGAAAAAAACAAATTTGCCACTACCAACATTTATACCAGCTTTTTATCAGTATTGATTGATTGATTCAACTCTGTGGTAATTGTTTGAGGTTATTATGTTTTTGTATTGGATTATCATTTTTCTTACATTTCGTTTCCCCATGTTTGAAAATGGTGGTGGACAACATTTCAGAAACACTTTTGAACTAGCACATATAGCCCTATCATATTAACATCACGCATGAGAAACATCTGTCAACAGAATCTTTTGCTTGTTGATCATAGATGACTGAATTATTCAACAAACAAGACTTGCCTCAGGTAAAATTCTACACCCTGCAGCTTTTCAAGTTGTTATTTTTGTTTGTAAAAAAAAAAAAAAGCACTGAAAACCTCTATTACTTAAAATCACATCTGACTTTCCAGACACTATATATCGCCCTGGGCAATACAATCTGATTTAAATTGTGTTTAATTTCAATCAATGGTTTTGGTAAATACTTTAACAAGACAAGCTTCAATTTTAGAGTTGACACGTTGCCTTCAACATGAAAAGTATATGGATTTGTCTCTTATGCATCTGGTTGCCATGTCCTAACGTCTTCATTGAGGATGTGCATTTTAATTTAAGAAAAGGTCTTGGGTTTTACTTTCAGCTGTATATCTTTTGTAATACAGACTTCTGTGCAAATCAAAGTGTGCACACACACACACACACACACACACACACACACACAAACACGTTCTCACATGCACACATTGTGCTCGTCAAATCAAGCCACGTCTCCATGGAAACTAGAGTTGAATAAAGAGATTGCCTTAATCACATGATAAGTAGTACAAACTCTGCTCTCATCTGGCCGAAAACATTCACTTTCCCATTTGGTCTCAAGTTCAGTATGTAAAATATGTGGGGACATTTCTTCCTATTACCCAGAGTTATACATGGTGACATGGGACAGCTCTCCAATATGCTGTACTTGAGGTTAATTAAAAATGTAATGGTCAAGTCTATATTTCTAATAGAGCTGACAGGAGGTCATAATTCATTCAGACTGATTAGTTATTAAACCAGGGTCTGGATTACCAATAGTTAGAGATCACTATATGGAACAATCATTCCTGATTCAGTGCTGATAATGCCCAGTGCTCTGATTGAGACATGGATGGAAATCTAAGAACAGGAGCTTGTTGAATCCTCAACTCTTATTCATTATTCACTCTTCGACTACAGTGGCACAGATTTTTCTTTCTTTGTGATCAGTGTAGTGGATGACTTATTGTCTGACTGGCAGTGTGTGTGTTTGCAGCACATAATTAGTGCATTATTGTCTGATTCACCTTTTACCTACTAAATGAGTGTGCAAGTGTTCTTTTATATAGTATGTAATATAATATATAATATAGATATCTATCTTCTAAACCTTAATACAGAGGTTTCACTTGAGAGAATAAAAGACACTGCAAGCTGTTACGGGTGAAGTTCTAAGTTATAATAAAGGCTGAACAAGAAAGAATATGTAATTGTGATTTATCTGAACAATACTTGCAAATTAAAGTGCAATTATTTTCTTTATTTGTGTCTACATAGTGATCAACAAGATACTATTGCACCAAGCACTACCACAAGGTCATCTTGTTTCTACATGATAGCAATAATACAGAAACAAGAACATCAGTTGCTAGGGCTGTCTGTAATGATCAATTTGAATTCACAATTCACAGTTAGTTTATAAGCACAACACATTATTTCTTGTACTCTAGCAGGGGGCATTTGTAAAATGCACTGTACTTTTGAGCCATTGCCTGCCTCTTGCCTGATCGTTAAACAAGGCTATTGTGGTTCTCAACACCAATGCAGAAATTGAGAAAACTAGCAAGCAAGTTTTCCTTTGAAAAAACACAAGACAGAAACCAAAAGGAGAAATATATATATATATACATATACATATACATATATATATATATATATATATATATATATATTTGGTTTCATGAAGGCACCCCCTACTTTTGCATTAATTCAACAAAATACTATTAGTTCTCCTTCTACGTAGATGGAGAACTGGTTTCCATACAGCCAATCAAATCTTTGCATAAAGCAGTAATGTCATCTGTCAATCATATGCAGAGCAGACCAGCATCCAGACAGCAGCCTGCTACAAAACACAAATATGAACACACGTCTTGTCCTGCACCTTAGCTCATTGAACAAGCCACCAAATAAACCAGCAAGAAGTGTACTGCTAAAGTCAAGTTTGCAGGTTAGGTAGCTAATTAGCTCCTCAGCTGGAGCATATTAAACAGCATGTAAAGATGCATGTGTGGTCCTTACTCTTTAATGCCACTGCTAACAACACATTGTTTGCACATGACAAGTAGGCTACAGTAGTTTGTAATAATATAATTATGGTAATATACGTATCAAATTAAAAAGTACTGTTTATTGATTACAACTAAGTTGGACAGTTATGGTAGTAATGAAAAACTGTTGTTGGGTTAAGTCACATCTAAGAATATCTTTATATCAGACTGATGACCCCTAATGACACTGCTGGCAGCTCTGCTCTGCAGCTGCTTAAGATAACGTTTGCTTCACAGACTGACAAGACAGACTACTCCACAGCCCTGAATAACAATTGCACTCTTTCAAGATAATTTAACGAGTTATTGAATTTACATTGTACTGTTATAATACTGCTAATTGCTCTCTGCAATTAGAGAAAAATATTACATTTCCAAATACTTACTGTGAAAAATCACCACTTAGACGCTGGTGATCTTTTCCTTAATATTGTTAGTATACAAGCATGGAATCTGTCTCTCATGGGAAGGTAACAAATGTGATTTACTGCTTTATATTGGTGCACAAAAAAAACAAGCCATGATTGATGTGCCAGCTTTCTACCCATCTCTAAAAGAACTACACAGGCTCTATCTGTGTTTCCCATCCACGTCCCCTGAGGCAGCGCTCTGATGTGGATGAAGTGAAGAATTATCACTGTGGGAAGAGATGGGCACCTGCCTACTGTACCTGGATTTCATTGCATTTCTTTTTTTTTTATTCTGGTAGTTTATCTGCATTAAAAGAGCAAAAAAAGAACAGTTAGAAATAGCAGATTTTTTTTCTCACTTGAACCGAGCTCTCATAGCCTTGTAAGAAATGGATAAAGAGGTTGACACAAACTTAGCACCAATCCAACAGACACACAACAGCTCACATGAAGGCTTAGATGATTCTGGTTAAGCTTAGATGATATGGTTTCACACTTGTTCTCCTTTATTAATTATAACACATTTGAAACTTGAATGCAAATATGTAGCATACAGCATCCATTTTACTTACTGTATTTTGTGTGTAAATTACAATACATTCTTAAGCACATTTTCTTACGTTCTAATTGTGCTGTGAAAAGGTTGTTCATCATGGGTTACTTCAATCAGACCATCAGGCTACTATTAATTCTCCTCTAAAGATTAAGATTTCTTTTCTTAAAGGTAAATGAGAAAAGATCATTTGTGTCACGTAAACACCGCTGAACACATTTCCCTCTGTGTCACAATAAGTTAGTCACGGAGGTTGAACACTCTAAATGAGTGAATTCTGTTGCTACTAAACCATCTTCAGTCAAATCTAACTTTGGTGAAAAGTATCATTTCCCACAGTCCAATCCTTGGAATCAAAGAGAGAAAAATATCAGAGATAAACATGTAAGCAACCTTAGTTAACCCATATCTAATGACAATGAGGTTACAGTGCTGTAGCTCCTCGGTCATTGGTCTTGAAGCAGAGGAGCTCCTTAAAAAAACACACACACATTTTACATCATTTTCTACCAGTAAAAACACAGTTAGGAGTGGACAAATGTGGCGACAGACATGGCAGTTTCCGAGAAATTAAAATAAAAGCTGTCATTCAATCAAGAACTGAAATACATCTGCAGCACTTGAGTTGTAAATGCTGATATCTGAAGAAGACAGAAGAGGAAGCACTCCTGCCAATTTGCTGTATCTTATGAATAACAAATTAATACAGGAAATAAATTATGCAAATAAATGAATCCGCCTGTCTTCATCTAGAGACATGACATGAGAACATCAGAAAGAAAAAAGATCTGATTTTCAGCTAAAAAGCTTAAGAGGTGATACTTTTGGCTTATGGAAAGTCTTATTGTCGTGAATAAATTAATGCACTAATGAATAAATTCATTAATTAAAGCAGGGATTATATGCTATTCTGTCTTTTTCAACAATCTGCCCAGTGCTGTATTTTATGCAACCCTGCACAACATCTTGCTTGTTTTTTCTCTCTGCATTGTTGTTTGTTTGACTAAGTTATTTGCTGCATCCAATGATATTAATGGAACAGAACATTTTGAATGCAGTTTTGTGATGGATGACTTTTAACAGTCCACATACTGTACTGTGTGTTTTATTGCCACACACTACTAGATCAGGTTTATACATGTTGATGAAGGAAGGTGAATTAGAGTGTTGCCGTTATATAAACATTTCTCCTGGCGGTCTTAGACTGAATTAGATTCAACTTTAACAATCCCTGCAGGGAAATTGAGAGTATGTTGCATAATGTGACCTAAATACTAATTTGTAGGATGAATAAAGAAACTGTTGATGGTGTAAGTGTTTTTCTCACTTTGATATACACACACACAAACACACACAATTACTTATATTGTGATTAAGGGAAATTAAATTGTAACACACTCTAATTGCAAATAATTTACAAAAGATACTTTTCTCTGTTGAAACTAAAGTAGTCAGATATATTAAGAAGATACACAGCTGGATTTTGAAGTCTAAAAGAATAAATGTGTTTTTATTTTAGTTGTAAAGATAATCATTCCTAATTAAACAATAATAATATAATTCATAAAGATTGATTTATTAAGATAACAAGATATTGTTAAGTAGTTTGTTTCACTTTAAATGTCCCTTAATAGGAAACTTATCTTACACCATTAAGCAACAAAACTGCACTTCCATAACACAAAAGACACACTGCAGGACCTGTTGCTGGTCACTACAGGAGCAGCAACCCCAGCATTAAGAGCCCAAGATAACCAGATGAAAAATATATGAGCCAACCACAGCGTATCTGGGTATCCAAGAGATAATTGATCGTTGAACTTGTGTCAGTTCCCCCAAGAAAAAAACACAACATATCTAATGTTACTAAAAATATAATCCACTCCCAGAGGCTTTTCAAGGTCTGAATTGCACTCTGAAGATTTTAAGAGCGTTTTTGGATATTTTTGCTTGTCTAAAAATACAAGCAAATGCAGTCAACTGACGGATGTTTTTCTCCACACATTAAGAAAAAACACTTGAAATGTGAAGGTCAGCAAAAACAAGCTTTTCAGAACACAGCTGTAATATTTATATTTTATACTCATGTTTACTTATTTATTATGTCAATAACCAAAACTCCTAAAATTTGTACAATTTTGATATAGAACGTTCTCTCTGTTGTATCACAGCATAACTCACTATAGTATCTGATAAATGCTTAAATCCAGAGCACACGTCAGCAGCATGAGAAATCACATTTTAGTGAGTGGCCACCAAAGTGCCACAAAGTCACTGTAGAAGCGTCAGGCACATAAATGTGGCTCTAGATGCTATGATGTTCCCATATAGTCAGGTTTTTAAATGTATCAAATGTGTAATAAACAGAAAAGCATGTAATGGAGAATACATTATATCTTGTCTTTTCTCTTGCAAGTGTGTAGTGGGCAGAATAATTGTTATGAAACACAATTAATAGAATATTTTTAAAGAGATGGGAATTATGCAAGCCTCAAGGCACACACACAAGGGCTTTAATACCTCCCTTGTTTCTCTTGTTTCACCCATATATGTTTTCATACCCAACGTGTCAAGATAATTACAATAAGTACATGAAACATTAACGCATTACACTGTTATTTGTGCAATATGCGCTGTATAATAATGGTCAACATCCTTGTAATGAAGAGTATAACATATCCTGCACTAGTGTATATGGAGGTAGAATTTTTACATGCTTAGATGCTTATTCATGTCAGAGTTGCCTGAATATTGTACATGTTCTGAAGCCTTCCAGTTACTTGTATCTGTATGCAATTTTGATATGCAGCTGTCTTGAGGGTCTTTCCCCCAAACCACTCTCTCTGCATTGCCTTGAGCAGAGATGGGTTTGACATTTCCCTCAGCAAGTTGAGAGGCAGGAAATATAAAATAATATTTTAATAGTTTATCTGTATGTTAGTGCATTACAGACCTCTTGATACACAGCCCTGCACCAACCTGTGCAGAATGTGTGAATGTGTGTTGTTCATCAACAAAAGCCACTGCTGTGAAGTGATAGGAAAACATTTTATTAACCTCCTTGACAAATGTAATGACATAAACCTGGCTACCATTAACCTGAACTCCTTGGCAGCCTTGTCTGAATACCTTTATTCTGTGGAATTTCAGTCAAATTCAGTCTCCTTAGTAGGCCACAACAACGCCTAGAGACTGAGGTTATACGTCAACTCGACACTTGGTTGTTTTGATTGGTATTAGTCCAACAGCGCTGTCAGGCTCAAAGATATAAAAGAGAATCAGAAATCATAATCCCACTCTTACAAGAGTTTAAGTTGTTGAAAGTCCTAGTGATTCTATAAACTTTCCTCACATGCAGACACCTCTGTGGATGCGGAATGTGCTGGGCCTCTAGAGCACTCACCACAGGGCTTTAACAGCCTGTGCTTTGATGTGTGGTTAGACGGGTAGACATAGACAGAGGGGAGAAAGAGACGGAGAGAAAAAGACAGAGAGAATGAGTATTAGGTTCAAGGCCAAGTTAGTTTGAATTTCCACTCGAGAGCAACATTTCAAAGAACAACACTGAAGAAAAGGCATTGAATATTACATCTGTATTGAGAAGGACCAATCACGCCAAAGGTCGTTTTTATAAACCTTCAATTATTGATGTTTAGTAAGTAACACTGAACACAATGAAAACAATGCCAGTCTCATGGTTATTGCAAATGTAAATCACACAAGGAGGTTCTTGTCAGTGTTTTGTTGGGATGTTTGTGACAGTATATTGATAGAGTTTCATGTTGTGGAAGACATCAAAAAGCAGTAGTAGAAATCTTTATTTTAAAAAAGTCATGAGCAAATGAATATATCTTCCATGCATCTACTTAAAAACATAAATAGTAAAAGTAAATTGGACAGTAGGCAGTGCGAGATATTCTCTAGTACTTCAGCCATATTTTGAGAACAAAATGTAGTCTGTAATAGAAATAGGGTTAGATATAAAATAGTTTTTATTACCAAAAACATATGGTATATACTCACATATACCATTAAGAGATACTGCATGAGCAATGTAGACAGCAACCAATGCCTTCCCTACTTTGCAAAAAGTGAGACATATGTTCCACTCACTCACATTTGTAGCAATATGTCACTACTATCAGAAGGACGGAGCTTGCCAAGCTCCCCAGATAGGAAATATGAGGAGGGTGATTTTATTTAACAGCTCATTTAGCATTCATGTATAGTACCTTTAGCCCAGGTTCCTAATGGCCTGTATCCCCCAAAATTTGTCAGAAGATGTATGAAAATGCAAATATATCAGCAGGAAGTGCACCCAGCTCTCTCGGCATGAAGACAGATTTCATAGAATGGCAGTAAAAATTCTGACTCAAGTGGGAGTCTTGAGCTGGTTTTTAACAGTGAACCGTTGGGTAACACTTGACTTAAAGAGGCGTGCATAAGGCTGCCACAACACTGTCGTCACTGTGTCATTAAAAGCGACATCATCATTAATTAAACTTATTCATGAAGTGCTATTTGTCTCTTTCGATGAAAAGTTAATACTGCTCTGAGACAGATCAGTGATAACAGTTTAACATTAGTTGAGAAGGCGTAGTCTGTCATGGCAGGCTTTACCAGTAACATGCTATTAAACGGTCAAACGTGGTCATGATGGTGTCAGTAACAGTGTCATTGAATTAATGTAAAAAGGTAGATTTTTAAAGCTTTATAAAGCAATACTAACATGTCACTGGTCTGTATTAGCATCACTAATATAGTCTAATGTAATCCAGAAATACCTGAAATAACTCACCACTGCGAATTTAGGCACCATTATTGAAATATTAATTGATTTATACAGGTGTGGTTTTAATACATTTTTGTTTACACTTAGCCACATGCTTCTCCTTTCATTTAGACAGTTTACAAATCTGACTGCATCCATCTTGGTTTTCCTGGGCTACATGCAAATCCTACCAGTCCAGAGAGTGGCGGTAATGTACCTGAAGCAACTTGTGTACTTTATTAGTTTTGTTATCAATAACAGTTTAGCTAGGAAGCCTCCTGCTGTCTGTGGATATTCATAAAGTAACACAAACATGTGTATGAACATTTTGTTCGCTTTCACAGGTTCCCACTCACTTACAGCCACTGTACATACTTACACCAATTTCAATCTGTCTCTAAGGGCTGGGTTATGCTTGAAAAGGGGTAGTTCGTATGATGTGTCGTCCAACCTCGTTAGAAATCAAATGTGTTTGTAGTTGTTCCAAACAGCTGCACTCAATGGCATAGAGACGGAGAAAGACGTGATATCGCTAAAATACGGGGATGACGGCACACGTTCTCAAACTGTCACTCCTGGAATGCATTCATGGTGTTATGTAAAGAATGAAGTGCTTGAGACAGAAGTTCAAACTCTGGCTTCTTTCTCGCCTTGGCACACCTGGCCAATTGCGATGTTCAGTAGGTATGAATGTTGGATCATCAGTTTCGGAAAGACATTGACGGACACAGCTCCCCCTTATCTGACATTGGAAAGGTGTGGTGGGAGGTGGTTTAACTTTCCAGCAAGGTTTTCTGACGGAGTATACGCTAGCCTTAATGCTTCCTGTTTGCATTTACATATATTTTTTTAATATCAGATAGCTATTTGTTATGCCCAAGACACATGAAGTGGTTAAGTGTAAATATGGTATTAAATACACACTGATGTTGCGGTTACTACATTCCTGTTGCTTTTTCCAAACTTGTCAATTGGCTCTTTGAAGTCCACTGTATGGCTACTTACTTAACTTGTCATCATTGTGCAAGAATTGACAGAAATTGACTTTTTCTTTCATTTTCTTGAGATTAAAGTGCATGTTTGTGTATATTTTCATGGAAAGTCACATTGTACCTTTTTCCCAGAGAACTTTTAATCACAGATTATTGTATCATCCTTTCAGAGTCAATAAATCCCCGAACCTATGCATAAGCGCATGTATTAACACATGCACAGCCGCATCCTCCCCATTCAGAGGCAGTCAATAAATCAACAAACCTGAACATACATTGTTCCTTCCTTCACTTTTTTGCATCCACAGCACTCCACTTAATTACATCTCTGCCCCCGTAATGTCCTTTCTGTCACCTGGCTGTGTATTTGAAGGAGTAAAGCTTCATGGCTATCCTTCGCCTGTGTAGTGTTGGCTGCGCACATACAACTGAACACACACACACACACACACATGCTCACACACAGGTGGAAGAGAAAACTCAGCCAATCCCATTAGGAGTGAACTCCTCCAGGGCACTGCCCCTCAATCAGACAATTAGTTACCAATGGCTCCTAATGGATTTACAACAATGTATTGCCTGGCACCATCCTATTCTGGTTACCCTCTCCAGCTCTCCTCAGAAATAACACAAACCACACCGGTTTATTCTGGGCAGCTAACACTGAGGGAGAAAAACACTCCTGGACTTTTATCATCTGCTGTAACGTGCCATCAGTAAGTGTTGGTGCGTAATGTGTGGAAGTCCACTGTCAGCTCCAGTCTCCTTGTCAGCAGATGTCAGCTGGATCACTGCCAAGCAGACCTCCGACAAGTGTTTTTCCATTTTATTGTAACGTCACCGTACAGAGCAGCACTGCTGTACTGTATGTGTGCTCGTACTTATAGGCTAAGCTTCCACTTTTGACAATTCCACCTGTATAATCGTATTTGTTTAAGGCCTGTTGTACATACCACTTCTGGCAGGATGACAGTTTCCAATGTCATGTTAGCATTAGTATCTCTCCTGCCACTGCCCTTGACCAAAGCACAGGCCTCAGGACTGGAATTGGTGCAACGTGTCTGCCCGCTGCCCCTAAATAGTTGGTTCAAATATGATAGTTCAAATGCAGAGGAACAATTTTCTCAAAGGGATTAATATGTTGCAGTTCAGTCACATTGCAAATTACAAATTCTCACAGCCAAGTAACTTTGTTTGACACAGTTCGAAATGCAAAAAGCATCTACATAGCACTTGACGGAATTGGTGAGGTTCCCACGGTTCTCACTAGCTGTCTGATAAATGAAAGCACACTGTGGGAGGTATATTAATCACTAAAGCTTTGTATTGTAGTGGCAATACCGGCACACAAAATCCTCTTTTGCTTTTATACTGAGCCCACCTGGTTAGTTTTTATAAGACTAAGGGTCAGTCCTTGGTAACACAAGGAGTTTCATTGCTGCTGTGCACAAAGGATGTGTGTATATATGTGTGTGTGTGTGTGTGTATGTGCTTCTGTTTGTGTAAAGTTCAGGCTGTGCCTCAGCGTCAGGAGTTAAAACTTCTCTCTTCTTGTGCACTGAGAAGCAAAATCTCTAGATATATAAACACCTTCCTTCCTGACAGACCACACATTTTGTATCGTGCCCTCAGTTCTTAAAGTGAAAGCTACTAAGAAGAGATGAAAAGTGTGATGATGTTTAACAGCTCATTTAGCATTCGTGTAAAAGACAGTTTATGTTGAAGTTTAGCTGCCTCACGGACAGAACAGAACCACCCCCGGCCAACACTTTAACATTTGAGCAGAACTCTGCTGGAAGTAGTCCGATGTTAACAAGGCAAATTAACTTCTCACCACAGAAACTAATCTCCACATCTTGTATGATTCCAAATATGGTTATGATTGCTCAGATGTAGATCCCAGCAGGGTCAAAACTGACAACTTTTGGTTGCTGCATAAAACGTTCACAGCTGTATAGGCTGTTCTAAAAATAACCCATCTGCTCCTTTTTTTCTGTTTCTTTTTTCCCCCCTCTCCTCCACTTGTTTTGTCAAGTGGGAGGACCTTTACTTTTTTTTTCCAATGCCTGAGCTTGGCCTCTAAGTTGGGAGCTTGCTCAACTTGATCCGCTTTTTTCATTCCCACTGCTTGCCAATTTTCCTGACAACTGAAGCAGAATGCAGACAGAGAGGGAGAAAGGCGGGGGGGTTTAAGGCTGACGCAAAAGCATGACAGTCCGTTTCTGCCCTTTGTAATGGCTGTGCTCACCCTTTAAGTGCCCCCCCTAGTCCCCACCCCCTCCTCTACCCATACCCCCCAGCCTTACCAGAACAGGGTTTATCATCTGTGATAAAGTACCCATAGTCTGGGAGGAATCAGCCCTGGATGTTTATTACATTAGGTCAGCATGTACTAATGGAGAAACTCCTACAGACCATGTCATCGCCACAGGGCAACAGAGTAGCGGATACAAAACAGTATTACTCCTTCCTCCTTTCTCTTTCTCTCTCTCTCTCTCTCTCTCTCTCTCTCTCTCTCTCTCTTTCTCTCTCTCTGTTGCTCTTTTCTTTTTCATGCAGACAAAAACACACCCACACAGGAAAGGTCATACTTGATTAGAAAGCTTATTATAGTCTTTAGCATATGCAATTTATTTGACTCTATGTAATTTGAAAATAAATAAGCAATTATACATTTTCCCGTCTGCTCGTGTAAAGAGCTCAGTCAGATTCCATTTATTTGTCAGAAAGAAATCAGTTGACAAAATGGTTTCAAATGGTGTTCAGCTTATGTTGTGTGTATGTGTACGCCATGAAGACACACCTGCATATGTGGATTTAGCATATGAAGTTCCTATACACCATATGCCTTTAGTGTAACATATTGTAGGTACAAACATTTTGTCACAGTCTGCTGTCACACAGTTATTTTTAAAATCTGACCGTAAAATTATATTCACTTTTTATCACTTCATGTCCACACTTGGCCTGAAAATTGCTACAGTGTATGTACTGTTGTTGTTGTTTTTTTTTTTTTGCCTTGATTGTGTTTCCCTCTCTCCCTTTTAATATTTATTTCAATACACTGCGGCAGTCAGCTGAAAATATTCACTATAACAAGACATTTAAGAGCCATTGAGAAATTAGTTTGAAGACTTGTTTTCAGTAAAAAACAAAAACAAAAAAAGGTTTTTATATGGCATATAATTCCACCAGAATCAAGACCATGTTAATCCATGGAGGGATGTACTCAGATAAATAAAATGATATCACCCCACTGACACCTTTTTCAATTAATAGTGAACACTCAACGGGAGATAAAATGAGCTGTCAAAATGAATATTTTTGCAGGTTCGTGACAGGTGTAACCATGGTTACACACTGATAAGACGTACAGAAACTGTGATGGTTTCTGACACACTCATCTGCTTTAAGATTACATGATGTTCAAATCATAAATAAGTAAGCTCCATTTTCCATTCAGCTGTAGACTGGTTTAAGTTTGCATTTGAAGCTGGTAAGTTCTACTCCAACACACTGATGATGACTTCACTCTGACACGTGCTGTTCAGGTGTCTGAGAAAGCATCAGCTGCCAACTCACCTGAGGCCCACAATTAGCGTTGAGCAGCTGCTAAGCTATCTGTGCCATAACTATTCACACTCTATGGACACAGACTGTCAGCGATGCAAGATCAGCCACATGGTGATAAGCCTGTCTTCTTTCCTTCTCCGTTTCAGCTGTTCACACTTTGTCCTGGATTTGTGAATGTATGCAAAGAGGCAATACACCTTCCTTTTTGAAGCAAGCCAGACATTAAAGTGATGCTCATTCATTTTCATCAGTGTGGATTGAAACAGTACTTCAATTTCAACTGCTTATTGACCCCCTGCGGAAAGCAGGCAGGCAACTGGCCCATAGGTAACCCCAGCCAGTGCAACATCAGTGGCTGTGGTGGCAACATTAATGAGAGACACTAGCTGTGTGTGATGTGAATCACAGGCAGTTCTGTAGCGTTCCCATGCTGTGCCGGGTACACTGTGTTTTATTGATTATTAGGAGAGTCAGAGAAGGCATGGACAACAAATGGTTTCTCTTGAGGCGTTCCCTGTTACAAGCAACTGTCACGAGTGGAACCAATTACGTTATATTATCTACTCTACTCTAACCGCCCCAAAATTGTCATCATTATAAAAATGCAGAATGGCGGATAGGAAAGGTAGATAAATGTTTCTCCTGCTGAATTCAACTTTAGCTTTTATGATATCTGACATTCATCTGAGAAGTGTGGATCCATTTAGAAAGCATTCGGCTTAGCTACTGGGGTCACTACTGCTACGACTCAAGTCAGATAATTGACTGTCCCTATTAGCATCCTGTTATGCCCTTTCTAAATCCAGTATTAGTAATATTCTACTATTAATATATTGTTAATAAATCCATTTGTATGGTGGAAAAGAACATTTATAATGGTTTGAGATGCTCTTCATACTCTGCTATTGAGAAATGTTGATCAGTTTCTTTGGCTGTGCCTGTCTTGGTTGACAATGACAATGAAGTCTAATCATAACAGCTAGTACACTAGAAGTGACACCTTTCCAACCATGTTTGTATTCTCTTGCATCAAAATAAGCTGCATGACGCCAGTAATAACATACTTTGCTAACTGGTGCATTTTTCTTTCTTTCTTTCTTTCTTTTTTTCTTGCCATGGCTGATTTAAATAAACAGGAGGCTTCCACACAACCATCCAAAACAAGTAGAGCTCAACAATTCAAACATTATTTTAATTACCTGTCATCACAGGAGAATGTGTTGAGCATGGATTTAAGCTCATACCCTGCTTTATTTTTGCATGCGTTTTTGCAAGTGTAGTAAGTGTAGTGCACCAAATACTATATACACATCGATATACTGTGTGAACATGGATGCAGACATGAATGAACATAAGGGACATGCAGGTACACACTCAAATCCATGTACAACATAGTCAGTCACATCCTGAATGCACGTGCAAATACACCACATACACAATGTAATAACCTCCAGTCCCGCGGTCTTAGCTTCTTAGCTCCTAGGATGTGCAGGTATAGTCGTATTTTGTGTTTGTGCTGTATAATCATACAGCAGGTGTTACAGTACGAATCAATGTTCACATAAATGAAGGTGGGAAAATGCCTTCAAAGCAGAGCTGACAAAGGAGCACCAAAGGTGTTATGTACTGTATCTGCCAGTGAAAAATCCTTCCTGGAAGCAGTGCTGCTACCTGCTTCAGCGCCTCTCTTCTTCTCTTTCTGTGAAAATGTTTTTCTTTCGAGGGAGTGAAGGTGCGTATCTGCTCAGAAAAAGAAACATGTTGCTACTGTACCAAAACAAACAGGATAAATCTCACCAGCAGAGGCAGTGGTGCAGAGACAAGCCTGACAACAGCCGCAGGGCCCAGCAACTACTGCACTCTGCCTAATCAAGCAGCCTTTTGAAAACAATGGGCCTCATGCAAGAACATTTTCACATTTTTATCCTAAAACTCTCTGACTTTTCTGTGAGGTTTGCTTGTACAAGTGTTCCAAGTCAGATTCAACAAACTCTCTTAACTGCCCAGACGTGTCCTAAATCGCTCGTTTCAGCCTGAATGCCACCTGCTCCTGAGGAGATGCGCATTTGTGAGATGTGATCATTAGCATAATCCACGCCCCTAAAATTGCCATACAGGGCTCCATGTTCTGCTCCGTTTGTGGGCGAGTAAGAAATCAGAAGATAAACACATAACAAATTTAGGAATGACAGTAGCGACCCAAAACAATAATAAAAAAATATGAATCCAGCTGCTGTGTCATCAGAGCAGCTCTGCACTGTGACAGAATTAAAAAGAGGGAATGCTTTGACATTGAAGTTAGATGCTAAAAAACATTTTTCTAAAGCAAAGTGCTCCGTGATGGAAGGCAGTCAGAGGATGTGACAGTCACATATATATTAGAGGAGAATATTATAGTCTACAAGTGATGTTACACTGTCAGCTGCTAAACAAGATGATACTGGACAGACACCTGCAGATGTTTCCAACAATTACTGAAATGTCCAAAATATGGCCATAAAAATCATAAAATCTAAAAAAACCCTTTCAGTAAATTGGCAGCCATAATGATGAAAATACGGTAAATGGAATGTAATTTTTTCATTAAGTCTGTTTTACCGAGACATTAATTTTTTTGTTAATTTTGGTATCATATATAAACTCAGAATTCATTCAAATTAGGACATTTTAAGTCAAAGTGTTTCTCCCCAGTGAGGAAAGGCAGAGATGATCTATTCATTCAATCCAATTTCATTGTACCTAAGAGAAATCATCAATCAAATCTCAGCAAAAAGAGGAGGGTGAAAGTAGGGGTTTCAGGTGGCATTTGAAACAAGGGGAAGACAAAAGAGGAGTAAGATTTATTTCTATGCTTTTTTTTTGAGTAGCCATTCTTCAGGTGTTGTGGAAAAGCATGTGGAAGAGGAACAAAATACATCAGAGCAGGGTGCGTAGGAAGCCGGGGTACAGGCTATCTTACAGGATTTGAATCATCGCTATGACCATCTAAGCAACCGCTAAGTGATCCAAGGTGAACGCTGACTGTTTTCACTTTGTCAGAACCTTTATTTAGATTTTTTATAAATGTTTTCTACTGAACATGGCCATGTTGGCACTGAACAGGCAATAAACAGTGGCTCTGTCTGACCTTGGAAAGGAAAAACACTTCACTGAGGAGCTCAGTTATGATGGACTCATCACCACTCGACCCTCCGTGTAAAATCGAACTGGTGAGAAATCAGCAACAAGTATTATGTGAAAATTCAAAGCAAACTTGGGTGGCCAAATATCTGACAAATCTGACATGTTTTTATTTTCACCAAACAATACCTTGTAATTATGATCTTTTAAATCAAAGCAGAACTTCTTATGATCATGGTCAGACATTCCTTTCTCCTCTCTGCAAACAAGAAAAAAGATTAAACCTTCCAACCAGACTACATAAATCCTCATCCTCAACATAAGAAAATATTTTACCATTACTTTCTCTCATCTGATCTCATCCCAACTTGTTGAAATGATATCATTGCTAATTACCAAACTCGTACGTGCACTTGAGCTCATTTTCACCACTTGAATTCTACTTCTTTCTCATCCTCAAAGCCATCAGTATCCATAATCCATACTCAAAAATCTTGAGAGCCTCTTTTTAAGTAATGATCCTTAAGATTTTAGTTGTGTTTGATTTAGCCATACCTGTGGTTACCATGGTAACAGCAAGTGCAGTTTAATATTACAGGTCCCAGAGTTCTAGAGGCAGCAAACACATCTTGAGCAGCTTCTTTGTCAGAAATACAACAGGAGAGAAAGCACTGTCTGTTTACTGTGCAGCCAAACAAACTTGTGCTTTATAAAGAAGTCAGTCAGATGGTTATTGCAACCAGGATCTGATTTCATGCTGCACACGGTGCGAGTAGTTTTGTTCCCCAGATGAAAAAAGTTCTGTAGACTCTCTTTTGATAAACAACTGTGGTTTGCGCAAATGCATTGCTTTTTCTGTGGCTTCTTCACAATACCCACCCCATGTTTTGCGAATGTAACTCTCAATGTGAGACAGCAGCTGTAGGAAATGTCAGTAACTTAATACTTTCTAATATGGTTTAAAGAGAGTGAACAGTAAACAATGAGGCAGATATCAATGAGATAAAATTGAGCTGGATTACATGCATGCATCATTTCCTGTGAATGCCTCGTGCGTGTAAAGGCAATTTTAATCCAGCACATCCAGACTGTTTGTCTGGATAACTGTTTGTTATTCAGACTGCCACGAGTGAAACTGCCACTAACAATGAAAACTGTAATTACTGAATGTAAACACACTGAATTGCTCTTGCAGAAAAAATGCAGTCCATACAGTATAGTATCAAAAATTGGGTTTGATACTATGGCTTGGCACACAAATATCAAACCATAAACAAGGAAATAAGGCAGGCTGAGTCTAAGCTTAAAACTTATTTTTATTTATTTACCTTCCGTGATTTTATTTGTTTGATTCTCTTTTATGGGTTTTACTATTTGTATTTATTGTCAGGTTGAGTTTTTTATGTTGGTTTAGCACTTTTATTCTTTTGTTGCTGTGTGTCTTTATGTGATTCTATGTGAAGCACTTTGTAACTTTGCTTTGACAAATGCTATGTAAATAGAGATATTATCATTATATTACTATATAAAGTTATTCAATTGTATGACGTTTATCCACTCTCCAGTCAGCCACACCAAAAGCATATACCAAAACTGTGTTAACCTAAAAGGATTCCTGTTTAACATAAAACATATAATGTAAAATATACTTTAACTATTACTATCCTGAACTTTTTAAATTAATCACGTTACTTTGTTAGACCTTCATTCATGCAAAACATTTATTCTGTTAGCTTTGGAGGAGGTGATGGTGGTAAGGCAGCGAAAGTGAATGACCTACTATTTCTGTTCCTTTTTTTCACTCTATCCATTTAAGGGCTTTGTGATTACTGGCACTGCATTTCAATGACCCTCTTTCAAAATAACTCTAGGTTCAAGGTTAAGAATTTATTATAAATAATTAAATTAAAACCATTTCTATGAAAAGTTTTTTTCGTGATTACATTAACAAAGAGGTCTTTTGCTGAAAGTATTCAAACAACTTGATAAGAGTAGGAACTTTGGCAGTTTGGCAATGTTCAGTGCCAAACTGAACATTTGACTGAATTTGGACAACTATATTTTAAGGCCTTTACACACCAAGGATGAAATAAAAACACTAAATTTTCACCTTCAAACTTTTCACACCAAAAGTGACATGAATGATCGTGCTCCATGCATTCCACCGAAAATTCACACCGTCACAAAATCATTGATTCATCGTTGTCATCAACTCTTCAAGCAGCACTAAAAAGAAGAGAATCATTGGCTACACCTATTATTACAGGAGAGAAAGGAAAGTGGGAGTGTCATTGCTTGGTACAGGAGCTGAAAGTGTACCATGGGTGCTTCAGGGGCTACTTTAGGATGACTGAAGGGCAATTTGAAACAGAAGACCAACTACAGAGAACCAATAAATCCTAAACAATTTCTAGCACCGTGTTTGAGGTGAGTTATGGTATCGTTGGCGAGAATGTTTGACATGATCACAGACATTGACTAGCTATCATGAGTAGCAAGAGCGCTCTCTCATCTCCAACATGACAATAACATACCCAAAGCAATAAAACATTCCAGTTGTTTCACTTATTTCAGTGAACATGCAGTTCGATACATTAAACATGCAATTTCCTTTCTCATGTTGATGTCCTGCTAGCCCCATTGCTGCATGACAGATTGACAACAACAACATCAGCTGAAGTATTTAGGAACCAGTCATAATTAAAATCAACGTCACAACATGGGCACAGTGGCCCAACCTACTGGAATAGGATGTATTCCAAACATTTATTTGCACTCATTTGCTGTTGGGTGTACTCCAGCTATTCCATTTTGCAAAATCCAAGAGGACATTAGCTATCTAGCTGATGAAAGCTAGCTAGCTAGCTAGCATCAGTCATGCTTTACCATCTGTCAAGACCATTGCTTTGATAGCAATATTACAGTCAAATTGTCATTCTGTTATTTGATCACACACTTTATGTAGTTAGTGTATTTTTCACATTTGTATGTGAAATACAGTTTCTAACAGTTTGGCTCTGTAAACATACTACCACAGTTTACTAGTGCAATCAGATGATCCCACCCAGTGCCCAATCAGGGAGCAGCCATATTAAGAATCCATCAAAACTGTAGCCTCCTAAGGGCTTGGGGGTCAGGTGGACCCTGTGAAAATGTCCCTGTGTTTATGGCAGAAGCTGTTTGCCTTATTCCCAAAGTTATTTTAAAGCATACTGAATACATGTAAAATAACATTTACTAACATAAAGTTTACCTGTATTTGTTCCCTATAGGTTTCTCAGCATGGGTGATTCTTTTCCACTATGGCTGTAAATTACCACCTGGGAATTGCCACTGTTGCGGGCATTGTGACTGAGATATGCAATGCCATTTGGTCCTGTCTAAGGGAGGCATACATGCCTCAACCAAATGAAGAAGTTTGGCGAAGTGTTGCCAAAGCATTCCAGGAAAGATGAAACTTCCCTAACTGTCTGGGTGCACTAGACAGCAAACACATTGTCCTACAGGCTCCAGCAAACTGGGTCACAATTCTTTAATTACAAAGGATCACTCTCTGTACTCCTGGCCCTTGTGGATGCCGACTACCGCTTCCTAGCGATTGATGTGGGAAGCTATGGAAGAATCTTTGCAAATTCAGCTCTTGCCAAGGCCCTATGTGATGGATCACTCAACATCTCACCACCAGCAGGGTTCCCTGGTGCTCCAGAGTTGGGAAAGATCAATTATGTGTGTATATATATATATATATATATATATATATTATATGTTGTAGCAGATGAGGCCTTCCACATGAAGCCATAGCTGCTATGACCCTACCCAGGATGACACCCACCAGAGGACCAGAGGGTCTTTAATTACTGACTCTCCAGAGCATGCACAATTATGGAGAACAGCTTTGGGATCCTGAGTCAACAGCGGCGAGTTTTTCACCCCTATCTGCAGGTTAGCCCATCTGTTGCAGATGTTGTATTCAAAGCTGCCTGCATTCTCTGCAACTATCTAAGATCATCTGGAGCAGAGGCACAGCAAAGGAAGCTAGACCACACTGAAGATGGTTGTGACCTCGAATGCCCTTTTCAACCAATCAGGAATCTGCGGGGAAATCAAGCATCTGTTGAGGCTCTACAGATAAGGAAGACCTTTAAAACATACTTCAGCTCTGCCACTGGCCAAGTAGCATGGCAGCATGGACACATTAACTGTGGTCTGTTGTAGTATGAGTTGTCATTAACATGTATGGAGCATTTTAATGTGGCAGAACTAAATAGAACCACTTTATATATTGCTGGGTCATTAAACCTTTCACAATGTATCACATTAAATGAACCTCTATGCTTTTATCTGAGAAGTAACTGGTAACTGTAACCATTAGATAAATCTAATTTAGAGAAAAAGGTACAATATTTTTGCCTTATTGCTGAATGTTGTAGAGTAAAAGTAGAAAGTTGCACATAATGGAAATACTCAAGTTAACTATAAGTACCTCCAAATTAAATTAATTTTGTTTAATTATTTTTGATCCTTCAAATGACACATGCTAATAAATGTTTTATTAATCAAAATGTTTAATAATTTATCAGAAATGAGAATATCACTAATAACATACAGCTACAGCTACATCCGCCTGTACATCTACATTTGGCTGTAGAGTTCTTGCAAAAAGCCTGTGCCTGCGGCTGGTTGAGGCCAGGAAGCCTGATTGAATTCAGCTTGATACAAGATCTCTTGAAATTTAATTTTAAAAAAGGCCTGCTTCTGTGGATGCAGCCTTCTTAATGCAGGAGCCAAACTGCTCAGGTAGGTGGAAACGTTTAACTCCCTCCTCTCCTGCCCACATTGTGCCCTCTCCAGCTCTCTGGCCTCCTTTCGCTCCATGTACGCTTCCAAACTTTCAACATGCACATGCACATGCTCTTTCTTCATCTTTTTTTCTCTTCCTCGTCCAAGTTACTGGATGTCCTGTTGTAAGACATATGACAATGTTTGGACATTAACAGGTTTCCCCTTGACTATTTTTGGTTATTGTTTTATTAGTTTTTACATGAATACACACTGCAGGAAAATGAATAGTCATACTGGATTCCTCTATTATGCCGTGATACTTTAATTCACCACTAGTGGAGGACTGGCACTGCACTAATTATTTGATTGATATGAAAGAGCGCAAGAAGAAGAAATGGAGCAAAAGAAGACAATGTGTGTGTGTGTGTGTGTGTGTGTGTGTGTGTGTGTGTGTGTGTGTTTGTGTTGACTATGGATGTATAAAGAAAACTGGATTCAGTGCTGAAGGCGGGGCCCCGTTCATTCCTATGAAAGTTGCTCAGTGGCGCATGAAGCAAAAAAAATTCGACCTCTGGGTATAAAATTACCCAGATCTTCCGGAATTGTGTGGGCCATAGAGCATGCACACCAGAGACTTCCGCCAGCTGCGCTGGCACACTTTCAATTTAGCCCTCCGCTAACTTGAATGGGGTTAAAATAATTCAATCGTGCAGCTCTATTGGACTGAATGGATCAAATACTGATAGCGAAATGAGTCAAAAAAATGTATCTGCTGATTTATAGACATCTCTGACAACCATAGTCTATGGGAAAAAGTCTTTTTGGGCCAGTGTGCATCACGTGATGGATGTGGAAGTCGTAGAAACATACTTTGGCCACTATGTCAAATTGGCTTCAAAGGCCAACGCTGTTCCTGGGGGCTTGGTGTTGACACTGCAGTGAATGAATTAGTGTAGTGGTGGAATAAGCAAAAAGTTACAAATTGCAGTGGCCTGTAAAAAAGAAAAAAAAAAAAGATAAATACATATATATATATATATATATAATAAACCCACAATCAACTTTATTATTTCAAGTGTGCAACGGTTTTCACAATTCATAACTGGACTGAACAGAGAGGGTTAGTATATGTTTGCATTTAGAGTATAAATCGAAATGTGTTCATCATGTGTATGCTTTTATTAGATGTGATACATGGTTGGTCAGTTTATAATGGTCAGCTTATAATACCTCCGGGGTTTGGTGGATTTTTCAAGGAGAGACAGTGAGCTCATATGCTTCCACTCTTTCTTTGGCTTTCCTCCTGCCTGTCCACTCTTTGTTTCTTTGTTCTCCTTCCTCCTCTTTATGTCCTGGAGGTTTTTCCACCTTTTCTGGACCTCTTCCACTAAACAGTAAAGCAGACCAAGGCACACATATTACATTGAAACTAACTATCTTGCTTACAGCACCAGGCACCAGACCCTGAACAGAGATAATTGATAAATGATGTATCACATTTCCTATATGGTTAGGTTTTATAGTATAATTTTCACAATGACAATGTAATTTCTGACATGTATAATGTCCATAGCATAACATTTGCTAATGTACTTGGAAGTTAATGGTTTTCTATATATGTTCCTTTGACAACGGAGTACGTTAGCTCTCTTTCGTAAGCTACTCATCATCACAATGAAGTTCGGCTGTAATACTCCCCCAGATGTTCTTTTTATATTAGTTGTCTTTATACTCTTTGCATTGCTTATCACAGAGGGCACTATGCTGCCAGACCAAATGTATCAAGTGATCGATATCCATTTCTATTGTTCTGTGAAAGTGTGGGACAGTCCAGGACAGTATGGGAATTATGACGTTGGCTGCTATGCCAGTGTTCGGGAAAATCTATTGATCACATGAGCAAAAGTCATTATTTTATTGTTTTGCTTGTTTTTATCAGCATCTGAAGTCAAATCAGCTGCATAAAAAAAATTAATTCTCACCGCAATATACAAAAGTTTTGGATTCGGTGTGGATAGGCTCATAGAGATAGATGGGTTTAAATTTTTTAATTGATGTGTGATTTATTTGCACTAATTGTTCACGTTTGGTCTGAAAAGAATATTACCAGGATGCATCAGTGGCTTCTTTTAAATCTAAGCTCAAAACGTCACCGTCTTCCCTGATTTCACCTGATTCTAGTTTGTATTCTGTTTTATGACTTTTTTAATTTTTATGCTGCTCTTTTAGTACTTTTATTATATTATTGCTGTGTTTTTATTTGTTTTTTATGTGAAGCATTTTGTAACTTTGTTTTGATAAATGCTGTATATATAAGGATATTACAGTATATCTGCTTTACATCATATTTGAGTGTGTATGTGTGGAGGATATTTAAGTATTTGCTTTGGCTCTGCCATGGAACATATAAAATAACAGCCTAACAAACAACTTTTGTCTATTCCTGCCTGTGTATTGTGCCAGTGTTTCTCTCTAACAATATGGAAAATATTGAGGGCACAGTACCTCAAACCACATGTTCCCCCAGTTCAAAAACAATCATTGAACCATTTTAATCAAGATGTCATTCCCCTTGCTATAACATTAGTGACCCAAATCTTGCATCATAATATAAAACATCAGCTCCGTGAAATGTTACAAAAAAAAAGCAGGCAACATGCCACCTTTTTAGCAGCTAAAACAAAATGCAAGGCTAATCTACTCCACATTGTACTCATACACGAAGGCTCATTGCCAAATTATCTACTGAAGAGATGATATATTATAAGGTTTTCTATTATGATTTTCTCTCTGACACAATTTTAATTCAGGACATATTCTACGTGGGGTTAAATTATCTATTTGTCAGTGATATTGTATATTTCCATTCATTTTCAACCTCCTTTTTGCAATGTGTCCTTGTGCAAAATGAAAAGAAAATTACTTTAAATAGCTATTAGCAGTCATCAGCAATCAGCTAGTAAGTAATCCAAAGGAAACACTTCTGTTAGAATAACAGTGATTTTGAGGGAAAGTCTGACATGTGTAGGTGAGTTCGCCAAAGCTGAGGACTTAATGGGGGCCGTGTTTATAGTTCCCAGCCTCTAGTCTCTGCGGTATCAATGTCTTAATCAGTACAGGGAGGCTGAAGGAGAGACCGGTGAACCTTGTATGCCTCTCCACCCAAATCCTTCAATCTCAGCAGGCTTTCTAAGGCAAATTAAACAATGTTCAAATTTAGCCTCTCCTCCCTCCAGCAAAAGAAAGTTGACTTTTCTTCTTTCCCATCAGTGCAAAATGTAGAGTAACAAACTTGCTGTAAAAATAAAAATAAGGTTCGTGTGAGGAGATGAAAGAAAAACTTTGGAACATCTGGCAAGCAGACGCTGGCAGGTTAAGGTAAACAGAGTGTCCTTTTATGGTAGTACTCCTACCCTCCACAGAATCAGAGGTATGATGTGGAACACCTTCAAAGGAGCGAGGGGCCAGCACATCTTGTTTCAATTTATCCTCTCACTGGCAGACATGCTCTCTGGCCATAATATACTCCCACAAAGAAGATACTCGGCACATGATTGTACAATCATGTATTGATTGTGAGCCATGTTCGGAAATGAACGCATTCTCAGACACAAAAGATTTTGTGAAAATATGTTTTTTCATACCATGCAGACTTATATACACACTTATACACATAATCAAACATTCAGATATTCACGGACTCACATATTTTCAGTGTGACCTTCTGTGAAACCAGGGTGGGAGTAGATTAATTAGTTCACGGCCAGCCCTGAAAACTAGCCTCATGCCAGACCTGCATGTCAGCCTGTACAACATCTGGCAGCGGGCATCTGGTGCCATACATCAAACTAGCTCCTCCGCCTTCCACCCACCACACACTGAATGTTGTGCCTGATCAAACTAACTTCTAAAACTAACATTTGCTTTACAGGGGGAAAAAGGGCAGTGCGAGGTCCAGAGGCAGAGCAGGTTCTTGTACCTGTTTGTCAAAAGGTCACTGCCAGTCCACAAAATGTAACCGTACATATTTTTTGATTTTAGAGGAAACACAGAAAGAGAGGAGGAGAGAGACTGTGCGTAGGAATTCATCCTTTTTTGTGTGTGTGTGTATGCCAATTTCAACCTTAGGCTCTTACCCCCAGCTGCTTCATGCATCCCCCCTTGCCAAAGCCTTTGATGTGACTAGCTGAAATGTCACGAACCTACAAGCGCTCCAACCGCTTAGAAAGCTCTAATGAACAAGATAAAAACACAACCCCTAAATCAATGAGCAGGCAGCAGCAACCCTGTAGCTGTCACACTGATATCAGAGCGGGTCTGCCCTCCATGCTGAAGCTGCAGGAGAAAAACAGGCTTCCCCTGTGTGATAATAGGTAGCAGGCTTTAGGCTGTTAAACTGGGTCACTTAGTTGTGCATGTATCTGTGTAGCTCCCTAAATTTCATTTCCTCTCCTCTCCTCTCCTCTCCTCTCCTCTCCTCTCCTCTCCTCTCCTCTCCTCTACTCTCCCAGCCTCCAACAGAGCACCACCGCCCTGAGTCCTCCTCTCTCGTCCTGCCACCCACTATCCCCCACCCCTGATAACAGTAACTACATTCCTCTCCAGTGATACCACCAAGTATTACTGCTGCTGGTTATATGGCACATTGTCAGTGTGCCGAGTTTTCATGGTCATAAAGCAGCATGGCAGCCCTCTTTTGAATAGAGCTACTATTTCATTGTCATGTTTCATTGAGTTCCTGCTCTCTCTTTCTGTAATGAGAAAAAAGAGATTGTTACCTTTCCTGGCTCTCTCTCTGTCCGTGGTATCAGACTCAGTGGTGGAGTATAATTGAATGATTTTGTGAGGGATCAATGAGATTAGGGATTGTGTTTATTCCTCTGTCGCTCTGGATTAGTGGTCTTTTTATATCTGCCTTGGGGAATAGCAAATACAGTACGTATACACACATCATGGTGGATACAGAGACATGGCAGAAACATGCTGAAAAACAGCAAGATGGTAAGAATGTACCAGCAAAGTCTTTCAATTTTAAAAGGAATTACTGTAAATTATGAGTCATCTTCATGTATACACCCATATTTTGTTTCCATCTTAAAGTATGTGTGCTTTTGTGCATGCTACGTTATCCTGCTTGTGTGTATCTTTCTGTACATGTGTGTTAGCCTTCGCTTAGGTAGCTTCAGAGAAGATCGCTAGAGGGATTTTTCTCATGGACCATATTCCAAAAGTGGGGGTAGGCACAGACATTTGTAATGTAGGGAAAGCCCACAGGCCTGCCTATCTGCTGTTATGCGGGTAAAAGGAGAGTTTGCTATTATTAACCTTGCTTTGAATCCCGTCCTTCTACCAATCCACCAGTAATCCTAATAATCCAAGCTTGCGCTCCCATCCCTCTGTAATAGGTGCCAGATGCTGATAGTACAGATAAACAGCAAACCTGTGTTTTTATCCAAGAAAAATAAAGCAGAGAGGCCCACTGGAATCCACATGCTGTGATGAAAGAATGTGAAAACAGTGGTACACACAGAGAAAATCTCTCATCAAGGAGAGAGACAATGGACCTCATGCAAAAACCACCAATATGAACAGATCCGTTCTTTGTTTAGTTTTAGTTTATTTATTTGCACAGGCAGAAAACACCAAGATACATAATACATAACTGACAGGGATTGTACTGGTGGGATTAAAAACCTGCATGGGCTTGTGAATGCATCTCACCAAAAAGAGAAAAAAAGGACAGAAGAAAAAGGTGTCATGTAAAAGTGATTTTAGAGAATCTGTGGCATTCACCGATTTTCTCTTATTCTCATAGGTGTGAATGAAATTCACGAGTGTCCAGGCCTGTCGCAGGAGTCCTGAACAGATACTCTTCCTTTTTCTACAGTGAAGACAACTATTGTTCGACTTAAGAATCATAATGCCTTAATCTGAATGAATTTGGAGTTTGAATATGGTACCGCAATCAATTGAAATAAAATATCTAACTAAAATAAACTTCATACAAAATTAATATTCTGTCCATATCAATGTCATCATGGCTTTGCCAATTTAGTGGTAGGTTTGAGTATTTTTTTAAAACAAGGATTTAATTGGCATATTTTAACAAGAATTCGGTGGTCGGATATGATACTGAAATCAACTGAAATAAAATATTTAACCAAAATAAACTTAATCCAAAATTAATATTCTGTTCACCATATCAATATGCCATATCATTGCTTGCCAATTTACTGGAAGGTTTGAGATTTTAGTTTTAATAATCTTACTGGCATATTTTGGCACAGCAAATTATACAGTTCAGTATTTGCTAGGAAAATCTTCTCACTCCAACAGCTGCCTCAGGGTCTTCCATTTCATGTAAGTCATGCACTACTTTAAAAAGACATTTTTTAAGCATCAAATATCCTGTCAAATCATTCCTTCTTTATCTCTGTCACAGCATTGCACAGCTCTGATGACTCATGATGTCTGCAGCCATGCTATTGCTGTTTTCTAATTGTTTCGGGTCCGCTAATATGACTACAGACACCGTTAAATTTGTCTGCTGATTTCTACAGCAGCACTTGAAGCTCTGTGTAATGAACTTTTACTTTTGGGTATTGGTTTTGTGACATTTATTTAACATTTTTCTCTCTTTTTCACAAATGCTCACCTACACATGAACAAGTGCCGTTCACCAAGTCGAAAACGAGCAATTTACAACAGTAAAGAGAGTTTGGTAAATCTGCATTGGAACATGACAAAAAAGTGAGGGAGGTTAAGGATAAGAACATGGTAATGTTCTTGCATGAGGCCCAATGACAATCACAAAAACCTTCCTATTTTTGAATGAGATAAAGAAGCTACTTGAACATAGCTAAAACATTTTTCGAATGCATGTAGATGTACCACAAAGCTACACAGAAGCAAAAATCACACACAAACTACACAAAACACAAAATACAATGATGTGCAGAACTTTTTTTTCTGACAGTTCAAGGGTATTGCTTTTGGGCTGCTGTATAACATAAAGACTCATACATCCACACCCAAAGCTCCCCGGGTCTCACCAAAGAGCTTTGGGTGTGAGAAGCAGTGGAGCATTGTTCAGACTGATATCCTCGGGTCTTTTGGGCTGCACAGATTTCTTTCACCATTCCTCAGAGGCAGACCAATGGTACTGGAAGTCCAAAGAGCTCCTGCACAGAGGGGATCATAAGCAGAGGGTTAGAGCCAAGATATAAGGCATTTATCTGTTCACATAACCCACCAAGATTGAGTGACTCATCGTGCCAAGCCCTATTTGATGCACTCCCAGCAGATGATAAAGAGAGGTTGGGCTTAAATATGAAAGCAAAGCAATTCCTTCACTTTTGATTGAGGCAACAATGAAAGATGATAGCAGGAATTAATAAGTGAATTGTAATGTTGGGTACTTTATAAGAGACCTAAAATCAGGTGATGCTATTCAAGCCACCAGGCTAATTAAAAGTGATTCTCAGAAGGGTCACATGTGCGTCTCAATAGATGTTTCGGAATTGTTCCTTTTGTCACTTCTGACGGTGATTCATTTTCATGGTGAGTCTTGGTAGGGTGAGTCTGCCTGAGTCAAGTTGTAGGAATGCTTTGTTTCCCTTTTCTTTTCAGCTGAATAATATGCTGGCCTTGACTAATACTCCCTCACAATACCTTGCCTTCAATGTTTTTACATGGCCCTTGCTCTGGCATTATTCAGTGCTGTAGTCTTATCTGTGAGACATACCAACGGTAAGTTGCAGCAGTTTTTTTTTTATCCTTTTGTGAATTCAAGGTCCAGCTGTGCGTAAGAAGAGAGGTGACATTTTTAAACTGTAGAAAATACAGCACAGTATAGAGAGATTTGCATAAAAAATAAATGTATTTCACTGAGGATATTTCAACATGAGCTGAGGATGACTTTGATGGTAATGATGAAGAGGGTAATAACGATAGTCATGACAGCACTGATGTCGATGAAGATTAAACGGAGACACCATAATGGTTCCTTGCTGTCCTTATGGCAAATGTATCTTTTACCCAACAGAGTGCTAAGCAGCAGTCCTCGGCTGATAATGCATTTGAGCAGCAACTGCTTCTTTTTTTTACCACCTCCCACCCTATCAGCACCTTTTCCTACAGACAGGAAAACAAGAGAACCAATACCAAGGAGGAATCGATCATAGTAATGGTTTTTCCCTGTGGAGAGTGAAGCCAGGGCAGGTGATATATCCCCCCATCATATACAGCACAGCACTCCATCACCTCTGTCAGCCTGAACTGCAAATTCTTCATTCTATCCAATCTAGTGGTCCTTTACCTTATCTCTCTGACCAATCAGTTTACTCCTGATCCTATCCTCTGCAACCAATTTAAATTCTGGAGCTTCACTTTAACCAGTCAGAGTCCTATGCCCTTTTATCATCCCAACTGGTCAAATTAATAGCCCCTTACCTTTATATGTAACATCAGAGGGTTCAGCAAGGCAAGAGGAACAAAGATGTGCTTTCTGCTGCTTTGCTTTGATACCCTTATGAAAACTAGCTAGACCACTTGACTTTGTGTCTGGAGCAGTGACAAAAATGTGAAAAATCTTTTTTTTCTTCATAAACCTAAGCTTCACATTATGTTCATTAAAACTGTAATAATAA
This sequence comes from Thunnus thynnus, assembly GCF_963924715.1. Classification (NCBI taxonomy): domain Eukaryota; kingdom Metazoa; phylum Chordata; class Actinopteri; order Scombriformes; family Scombridae; genus Thunnus; species Thunnus thynnus. Next base: position 17,306,424 of record NC_089528.1, read on the forward strand.
TAATACATTTAATCTGTACCACACTTTCATTCATAGTGAAACTCACAGTGCTACAGTATTAATCACATAGAACACACAAATTAAAGAAAATAGTAATAAGAGTTAAGATGAAAAAGCCTTCCTCAATAGAAAGGTTTGCAGGCCTTTTTTAAAAGAGTCTAGGGTCTGTGCTGCCCTCAGATGGTTAGGCAGGCTGTTCCACAAGCGTGGCGCAGCAGAGCAGAAGGCTTGATCCCCCACGGTGCGGAGCTTAGTACCGGGGGCCCAGAGGAGTGAGCCGCTGGCAGATCTGAAGGTGCAGGTGGAGGTTTGTGGTATGATCGGTTCCTGCAGGTAGGGAGGCGCATGCCTGTTGATGGATTTGTATGTGAGTAGCAGGAGTTTGTAGCCAATTCTGAAGGATACAGGGAGCCAGTGCGATGAAAACAGAATTGGTGTTATATGTTTGGGTTTTCGCACTCTCATCAGGATCCTGGCAGCGCTGTTCTGAATGTACTGGAGCTTCTGGATGCTTCTGCCAGGGATTCCTGTGAAGAGCGCATTGCAGTAGTCCAGTCTTGAGGCGATAAAGGTATGAAGTTTCTCTGAATCTGACAGAGATGAATCAGTAGTTCATCCCTTTTTTACACATGCACAGTTGCTCGGTGCCAGATAGATAGATAGATAGATAGATAGATAGATAGATAGATAGATAGATAGATAGATTAAAATGGTGCCCTGCAAATACACAACTGAAACAAGTCATATAACAAAAGTGTAAAACCAACAATCTTATACCAAACATAAATACAACACAAACACAAGAAATGATCTTAAAATGTTCTAGTGTTTAAAAAATGTCTAACTTAAGGGAGTCCTGAAGCTTATTCCACCTAAGAGGAGCATAGCATGGTGAATGCAGTTTTTCCCAGTTCTGTATTCATATAAGGGATATCCAAGGTAATGCATTCTTGTGAACAGGTGAGGTATCCCATATTTCAAAGTCTTAAATGGAATGACAAATAAAATGGTAGCTTATTTAGGATCTATAAATTAAAAAAAAAAAAAAATGTTTGTTAGCACAAGTGAGCAAGCAACAGGCTGAAATGAACAGAATTAGAATTGCAGCTGTGCACTTAATTCAAGTCAAATTTGCTCCATTCCATCAGATAAGAAAATGAAAAACCGGCTGGATTTTTACACCTCCTGTCACTGTAAGATTATACGCTTGATGATTTTAAATTAAGTAACTAAATAATAACAAAATTCTAATCACTAGAGAAGGTACAGGTACATTACAACTTATTTTATTCTCTCAGCCATTTTAACCCCAGAATTCTTTTAGAAATGTAACACACCCAAATCGTCATGGTACACATTATTTTTTCAATGTTAAACCCTGAAACGAACCTATTTTCTTCTGAACATTTTTTTATTTCTAAATAAAGACATGCTGGGCAAGATTTCCTGATAAAAGTGACTGAACATGACCAAACCTTGTATCACTTGTTCAGAAGATGACAGTGGGAATGACTTGTCCATATGGAATCTCAAATGCCAACACTGTCCCCTCTGTCTCACCCTTCTTTTCATGTCACATAATGGTGGCCCCCATTAGGCAGAGATGTGTAATTGTATGACTCAGGAAGACTAACAGCTTCCTTTTTGTCTCTCTTTGTCAGTCTGCATGTCACACTGCTGAACACAGGACAGGGCATTCTGCCAGCTCCAACTCTAAAGTCCTGATTTTCTTCATCCAGTGCATGTTTGTGTGTCTCTATAATTGTCTGTCATTTCATGCCCATTTCTTATTTATTGATTTCTTTGTCTCATTATTTGTCTATTTGTCTTCAGTCCATTACTGCATTATTACCATGATTGCCCTTTGGAATAAATCATGCAGAAGGCTGTTAAGCAATCAGCCCACATACTGTACAATGAAGCATATCTCCGATACATATTGACTAAATTTTGATGGTTTATTAACACAATAAAGGTAACTGTTATCGGTAATTAACCAAATAGATACTTCTAAATAGGTTCAAATTGCCTCATAAAGACCTGAGGCATGCTAAGATTATTCCTGTAAGCAGCAGTTTCAATGACTTTTCAGTGGGAAAACAAATGAGCTCATTTGTACTTGAAAGCCTCTTTTCAATATTACAAATTACTTGAGTAAGAATAGTACTTATTAGTGCATTTATCCCTCATGGACTTTAAATATTATTTCACAAACCTTTTCCAAACAGCATATAAGTGGTTGAGCATCGCTGCATAGTTTAGCAATTTAAACAATCTTGCATTAATTTCAATAAAATGTAATCAGGCACCATATAGTGGAAACAATTAGAGTGAATATCATTAGGCGCTCATAGACAGTTGCAATATGAAATTTTGCAATGCAAATCATATTATGCACCATTACATAGAGATATTTTCCATTTGCTAAACATCATTACTGCATATTTGTTTTTTTCTCTGAACAAAACTCGCTAAAGACCAAGTGCTACGCTGGTCCTCTCTTTTCTCGATATGTGAGTGACCCTGCGATCAATATCCTGACAACGTGAATAGTAATCGAGGTCAGCTAAAGGCAAAAAGTTTTTACATCCAAAGAATTTTTTTCTATCACAATTAATCACAAGTGAAGTAAAGAAGTAGCCTGCACACCTGCCTGGGGGCTCAGTAGTTTTCTGCCGATACAAACAGATGTAAACAACATTGGGATCAGATATGGTCAATGTTAATATTCTCTTTCAAAATCTCTTGTGGTCTTCAGTATATCATGTTACATAAGTGTTTGTCTCTCAGCAGGTTATAAAACTAGAAGAGTCATTTTTTACAAACTCAGACACTCATTAGGAGTCATTACCTCCTCGTACAAATCACTTTCTCCTGTGATGTTCTGTTCTCACCTCCCACTCCCTCACTAATATACCGAATGCCACCATTATTCCCTCAACTCTCACAGTGAGGACGGGTCTGACTGAAGTCCCATGCAGTTGGGAAATGACAGTCCCTCAGCTGAAATAAAAAAACATTGCTCTGTTGTTGCGTATAAATTATTCATGTGACAGCGTTTCTCACTTTTGTCTTGTTTCTCTCCTTTTTTGGGGCATAATTAAAATCTCAGGAGCCCTCTGACTGTGCTCGGGATTAATCTCCCACGGCACATCTCCATCTGCAGCCTGGATCATCAACCATCCCTCTCTGCATTAGCCCCCAGCTGTGCAACTGTCTGCCCAACCCAGGCTTAGCATGCTGTATAGGGGCGCACTTGGGAAAGGAGTGTGAGGAGAGAGAGAGAAACGAGAAAGCAACGAAAGAAAGGGGTGTGTGGGGGGGGGGGGGGGGTGACTGAAGAGCAGCGATAAATCTTAATATTTCACATCAATTTTATTTTGCTGAGCTGATTTGAGCTTCATTTTCTCTCAAATGGCCTTCTCTGCTGAGATCTGATTGATGCTAATAGCTTCTACAGCAGTTACATTTAGGGAGGGTAAGAGTCTTTTTTTATTGGTGCAGACAGTTGTTAGTGTGGCACCAAGAGAGATTGTAAATTTGGCTCTTTCATGTAATGTGACTCTTGAGGGTGGTTAGACTGAGAGCTTTTGATACATCACCACTGTCCATCTACACTTGCCATGTGGATGTCCGATACTAACGAGATGAGTAATTTCTTAAATTGCATAAAAAGACACAAAATGCGACTAATTTTGCTTGTACGGCCAGCTTTATTTGAGAAAGAATCTGTGTTACATGTTGCCAAGAAAGGGTTTCCCATGAATTAAAATGTTGTCATTTTGTCATTCTCATCAATTATTCTGGCATGTAAATTTGATAAAACCAAGTTTGATGACAGTCACAGTGACAGTAGGCTGAGTGTAGGTTTGATACGTGTAGGTCTAAGACTTCTCAGGTGTGATCTGCAAACAAACAGCATACCTAAAATGAGAAAAGCTACATGACAGCAGTCAGTCACAGACACCCACAGTTTTATAACTCTCCCAGGCTTTGGATTTGAGACTGTCCCACCAACTTATCAGCCAAGTATTTGGCTTCCTTGTAGTCCAGGCGATTTAACAGACCCTGGGCTCCAGCATGCAAGATATGGTAGATCCAATTTAGGCCATGCTCAATCAACCTAATTCTACTGGGGACATGGAGGCGGGGTACTGCAGTGTGTGCAAGAATGGATTGCTCAACAAAACAGCTTTTAAAGGTCATGTTTTTGCTGCCTCCATGCCTACAAGATCCTTATAGAGGGCACAGTTTGCAAACTGAGTATGTAAATTCATCACAAACCTCCAACTCAATAGTGATTTATGCTGCGAACCTGAGGAGCTTCAGTGTGGACTTAAAATGGGACTGTAAAGTGCAACGTGCCGCGTCTAAGGTCTGCACTCTGCAATCTGAGAAGTTGAGAGGCCTCTTAAAATGACATACGAGTATCTCAAGTTTGGAGTTAATGAGTACAATCTACACTGTTCTTTCAATGTTTACTCTCACTTCATTTTTGTTGTAGACACACAGTAATTACTTGCAAACACTGTAACTTTCTCTGATGTATGCATGTGTGCGCATCAACAAGGCTTTCCTACTCCTTTTGACTATCCTCATCTTTCTCATGGGGCGTACGGTGCCATGTTTTTGCCTCTGCCATACAAGGAGCCAATTATATTATCAGCATGGGACCTCTGCTTGACATCGCATGTCCTGATGGTATAATGAAATAAAAGAGGTTTCACACACATACTCCCACTGTGTCCTTGACGTTTGGAAATGTCTACTTTGCAATTTCTGTAATTTGGGTGAGAGGTATATTTTCAAAGATACCACGGTGTTGAGCGTTCTCCACAGGGGATACGCAAGCCTGTCTTCCATTTCAACGGATGACTCTGTTCGGGGATAGGAGAGAATGTTCCAACGAGATATACCACATTGTGAAACTTGCTTTTGGGTTTCCCTGAATATCAGTTAAAGCTCTATTAGGTCATATTCTCAATATTCATGTTGAATTAAAAGACTGAAAAGATTAATGTGAGAGGGACGCCCACTGATAAAGGATAATTCCTTTTCATTACAACTTGGGTCTAATTTTCGGCGTTTTAACCATCCTTCCTGATTCATTCGCTCAGTAATAATAACATTGTACTTGCTGAGATCTGGGAATGTAGCAACATCGTTAGCAGCACTATACATAATTTTACAACTCCCCATGTGATCATCCATCACAGTTTGATCTACTACAAGCAGTTTGGGGGATTACTACTGACATTTTGAGCGCACTTTTACTTTTGGTTTTAGGCACCAATAAAATGATTTAGATCATCTTTTGGTTTGGTTACAACTCATGTGATTGTCTGACTGCTTGTGTTTCTTGTTCTCTTCTCAGCTGTGGCAATGACACCATGTTCTCAGATCTCAACAATTAGTTTTTGAGTAGAATATTATCATAACCGAATAAAATAATGGCCAAAGTGCCGATCTGAAGGAAACCACAATTATCCTTTAACAACTAACTTCACCTTTTGTCAGCTTTTTAGCCGCTTCAAGCTCATTGTTCTGGTTCACTGTTCCATATGACAGTCAGTTTAAATGATGCTGGAGCTTCTTTGCACATTTTAATTGTAACTGTGAGAGATTTAGAGACAAGTTGCAGTTTCTAACACTAAGCTCCCCGAAGGCGATAGCTTAGGTGTGCTTAAGAAAAGGTTGTTTATTTGAAATTGAGTTAAGCAGTAGATTTATCAATGAGTTGAACAAACGAACTGCAAAGATTTTGATCATTGATACATAATAAGTCATCTATTAAGCAATAATATGATTTTCTTTTTGTTCCAGTTTTGCTAATGAGAGGATTTTCTGCCTGTCTCTGTTTTATATTATTGTAAATTAAATATCTTGGTTTTGGACTGTTGGTTGGAGAAAACAGGCAATTTAAAGACATTAGCTTGGGTTCTGTCTGACAATTTATGGACTTAAGAATTGGATTGAAATGAAATAATAATCAGTCCTAGTTTATTTAGGTAGTGTGTCACATGATGGATTTCAGCCTCATGCCCTCACAAAAATATTCTGTTTTATGCATTCAAATCAAAAAATAATTGTATTTAAGATTAAGCCATTGATAACTGAGGAAAGGTTGACCTGGAAACTCAAATGTAATCGAAAACTGTTGGAAGTCATCAAGTCCAATATGCCAACTTTTACAGCAGTCAGGAATGTTTGTTGTAAATGCTCAACATGGTGCAATAAAAATGTGCCAAGCAGCGCTTGACGCTGAGGTTTAAAACAGGCTTTTTTATAATGAGATCTCCCACCAACTAACAGATGTGGTGAACCAGCATTCTGTGAAGTTAACATATGTAGATAATTGGATGGTGTAGCTATTGTGGAAAACACGTTGTGGGCCCCTGTTTCTCAGTGAGAAGTCATTATCAATGTTTATGTTAATAGCTTTGACATACCGAGCTGCATGTGTTCTTGGACTGTGAAGGGGATTTGGCTGACTGTTTGCGCTTTTCCACTTGGTGGTCATGGTTGCAGTGTTATTTGGATTTTCAGAAGTCTTGTTCCTGCAGTTGTCAGTAAAAATTGGTGTAATTTTGCTGGGTGCCCGCTTCTATAGAAACTCATTTTGAAATCATATAAACCCATGCCAACAATGTGTTATTAGAAAGGTCTTGATACATAATTTTTGCCCCACTTATACTTTTTTGTTTGCTTGCAAAGAGAAATATTTGAATGTTATCTAACAATATAAATGAGAATTTCACAAGGCGCTAGGGTTTGACGATTTCTTCTATGGAGGACTGCCTGATGAAACATGGATAATTTGGTGGGATATGGTGTTCCTTCTATGTTTGATACCCACAGATGCCCTGCTCCTATTAAGTATTCTCTGAAAACTGAATAATATAAAACCTCATTTGAATGAAGATGCTTTCTCTCTCTCTCTCTCTGTCTCTGTCTCTCTCTCTCTCTATCTCTCTGTCTCTCTCTCTCTCTCTCTCTGTGTCCCCGGCAAGGTTTTTTATTGATTGCAATTTCATATTCACATTCAGTCTCTTGGCAAATTCAATACATCATTTATACATTTGAAAATGTTTGTGTTTACTGAGCTTTGAATGGAGGTAATTTAACATCTCAAGCAATAAAAATTACTTGAACAGATGAAGGTTACAGTGAGCTACCATTTGTTTTTTAGGCTCTTTCCCAAAATGAACAGCTCACTCCTCCAGTCAGATAAATAAGCACCAGCATAAAGCATGCAGACAGGTTTGGGTTGTGTATTAACTGCTTGTCTAAAATTGTTAAAATGGGCAAGATGTGATGTACTGTAAGTTGTTCAAAACTGCCTCCAGCATCTCAGAAACCCATGGGATTTTTGTGCATTAGTGCTTCTAGAGTTTACAGAGAAAGAGACATTAAACCAAAAACATCTATTCAGTAGCAGCCCTGCTTTATTTTAACAGAGGGGGACAGCAAGAGCCATTCAAGCTAAAATACAAGCCAGAATGTTATCTTATGACATATTACTCACTACACTACCAGTTGTAGCCTGAAAATCAGACTGAATTGCCATTTTGTTTCACTTCATATATTCAGCCTGACATTGTTTTGCCCCGACCAATCAGTAGCAACTGACATATCCACACAAAAAAGCTCACACTGAGAATGCTAAAGCAGTCCCTAAGAGCACTTAACCTAACACTTTTCATGACTATCAAAAACGCCGATTTCCGAGAGGTTATTTCTGTAAGTTGATTTACAACAACCTGTTCAACTGCATGGATTTCGTCCATCTGTTTGTTTTTCTGTGGATAGCTAGCAGTAAATAACGTCTCCATTCTTTATCCCACCCACAAAGCTCTGATTTGTCAGAGGGAAAACCGCTGTCAATAGACACCAGGTTTAGTCCACCTTTTGTCAAATGGAAATGTTAGTATAAAGTGCTACATCATGAAACAAGCATCATCTATACAATTTCAGGACCATGGTAAGGAAATTTGATTACTCCCACATACTGATGCAGTCACTTACTGAAGTGCAGTTGAATGGTGACACAGTTAGAAAGAAAGGAAATAAAATACACTGTCAGTGACTACGAATGTTTGAACAGAAGTGAATGAAACCATTCGAGTCAGCAAAATGAGTCGTAATCAACACCAATTAATGAGGTCAAGGAAGAAAGAGAAGCATCCCTCCAAGTCCCCAGTGCACCAGTCAGAGCATTGCACATAGAAGAGTGTGCTTTTAGGTTACTTTAAACCTTGTGAAATAAGGGGGAAAATAGTGCTAATTTAGGATAGTGCCACCACCACAACACAACATTAAAGGCACATCACACACATCCAGAAGTGCCTTTGGAGTGACCGAGGGGAAATTCACGGATTTATATTAAATATAGTGTTATTTAATGTGAATTTCCCCCTAGTGAGTCCAGGTGCAGTTGTGTCACGGGGTGACTGTGTGTGCATGTGTGTGTATGTGCGTGTGTGTGTGTGTGCCTTTAATGTTGTTTTAAATGCCAACAATTAACACCAAAGCACTAAAATTTTCATTACTAACACAAGACATGTTTACAAAGGAAAGTGCCTAAGAGAAGTTGTTAAAATGATTCCCAGTTCCATTTTAATATCACAAGAAACATTAAAAAAAAAAAAAAGACACGTTTGCATCACTATTCATTAGTGTGCTACATACATGATCGACAGGCTCAGGTTCAAGTGATAAGAATAGGTATTTGACCAGGTTTGAAGTAAATTTTTACCGCATTGACATCTCTTTTTTTATCGTTTCTATGATATTGAGTTGGCTTGGCAGGTTCAGACACACAGCAAGATAACAAATTGATGAGGTCACTGCTAATCAAAAAGTCCTGTCCTTGTCTGAATGTATTAGCGGGATCATGCGACATGTGTTCAGAATCACAAGAGTTAATGAAGGCTGCTAAATCAGAGGAACGAATACCAGACAGGCAGCAGGTCAGAGGGTCAAAGGTCAAACAGGAGACAGACCAGACGCTACAAGTAATGAAATTATTTTATTGTTTACTCAAATTGATCATTCTGAGAGAATTCTGAAGCGTACATCCTCATCTATATACAGCACATCTACATATTTCAATATAGAGTTTTAGATGTATAATGTAATATATTGTGGTAATAGTCTTTCTGGGTGCCTCAAAAACCGCTACAGACCACTTTGAAATTGATATTAAGACAAACCACTGTGTTTTCATTAACAATTTGGAATGAATTATGTTTCAACCTGCCGTGACACCCATGAAGCTCTCCCTATTTTCTAAACAGGCAAATTGTTTATCCATCTCAACATAACTGATGTTGATTGAAGTAGCTGATGCTATAATTATCTCCTACTGACTTATGCTGATAAGAAAAGAAAAAAAAATGCCGTGTCTCAAAAATGTTAATCCGGGTATTAGACAAGAAGGAAGATTCATGTCTCAGTGCAGACTGAGTTTTCAAACACTTTCATTAGAGCCCTGGTATTGAAATAACTTCTGTGTCTGAAAAAGTTTTGCCAGGCTTTCTCTTTGCTTTAATAACAAATGACTGGGCAGTGTTTGTACTGTAACTGCGTAGCGGCTGGAATTGTTCAGACTGCAAATGGAAAGTGTGGCTCAGGCGTTGGTAACATTGAGATATCTGAGAAAATGTGTTGTTATCTGTGAAAGCTTTTAAGCTTTTGTCTAAAGGCAGAATTAAATGGTCAAAATGGAACTGGAAGCACTAATCCACTGATTTTAATTTTTCTAAATAATACCACAACAACCCTTTTGTGCTGCACTATCACTATTCATAATGTTACAGTAATTTGAAGAATGTGAATGAGGCAGCGCAAAGTGATTTCTCCAAACAAAGAAATAAAACACTGGTTAACCTTAAGTACACACAAGCACTCACACTGCAGAAATATGATTCTATTTCCACTCAAAACTATTTAATTTCCTCTCAATGCAGTTTTTTATCACCTCACTAAGAACTTTTCTACAATTAAAAAAATGTAAATATGTATGAATATGTTCGTGTGTATTTTCATTAAATTAGGTTTATTTGTTTTTTTAGTAAAAGATATGCTACACATATTGTTGTTGAGAAACTTTTTGTCCATAACGCTTGTTTTTACAGAAGACTTTTTGACATGTCAAAGTATGAAAAGCATGGAAATGGAAATAAAATTATTGAATTCCATTCAGCTGTTTCGGTTTCAGGGTCTTCATATTTTGCATGCTGGCTCACTGTGATGCTGTTGTGGCATACTGGGACACCGAATCATCATTAATATTATTAGTAACACCTGTGTTTTCCTACTGTGAAAAGTCAAAATGTCTTTGCTGATTTTCATGATTTAACTAAAATCAAAGGTTTACACAGTCTTGTTTTGCATGTAGTGGACCATAGCCATACATGACTACCAAGCTAAAATCAAGAATTTTTTTTTTATGGCCCAGTAATACCACAAATTGGCACAGCAAAATTTATCTGTGTCTTAATAATAATTAAAATATGTGGTAATAGGTTGGTAACAAAGTGGCTAGTTGGTAAACTACTGTACCTGGTGAGCTAGCACCAGTCAGTCACAGCAGCTCTCCTAGCTTCTTTCAGTTTTGTCTGTACTGAACCATCTTTTCCCTTGTTAGCAACTTCACAACTCTATAAACTACAATGGTTCCATTTATTTTGGACACTCCGGCTTTCTGCTCCCTCTAAGGTCATCAGTACTGTCGAGATGGATTGCTATTGGTCAACAGCGCAACTTTCCGTGTAAAAGTTCACCTCCTGAAAACCTGAAAAAATTGTGCGGATTTACCTCACAAGGACTCCATTGAAATTAATGAACTTTGACAAGAAATGTCACAGTTTTAAATATGGATTTGACCATATCTTTAGTATCTGGAAAATTGACACTTCTAAGGTACAAGATTTTACCCAGCAAAGGTGGGTCTCGGTGTTAATCAAATGACTGGTTCAGATGTGGTTATGTGGTGACAGAATTATCTCCCATACCTACCTGCCACTGCTGGTGATGACACAGTACTCTGACATGATTGTGTGCTGCACTGAGTTTGCCAGAGCACACGTAAATACCAGTACATTCTACCTGGTCAGGGGTTGACCTACTCACCCAGCAGTGAAGCTTTGACCCTTGACTCTCTCTCTGAACAGCACCTTAGGCACCTCTTGAACTTGTCAACAGCTTTCCCATGTCTGTTGGCTGGGCAGCAGTGATTTATTCTCTGTGCCCTCGCTACAAGGAGCACCACGGGGTTGAAAGATGATTGTCCTCCTGAGCAGGGGAATAAACCGTAGCATGATGGTGTCAGGAACCCAAGCTGGAGCCGGGAGCAAACTATCACAGGCACAAAGGAAAGAGTTGACCTTTAATCACAGCAAAGCTATACATATTGCTGCTGTCACATGAAAACTCAAATTTTGCACAGAGCAACATACTCAAATGTGTTTGTCTGAGCTCTGTCTTGTTTCTTCCATCATTGATATTAATCTGATATAACGCTGGCAATTTGTTTTTTAACTAGATAATGAATACATTGTTATAAAACAGAAATATTTCAACAAGCACAGGTTTACCTCATGAAACTTTTCATCTGTTTTCAACATTCTAATTGTATTGTATGACATTTTTCACAGCATATGAGTTATTACATAAACATGTTTTGTGTTATTTCATGTCAAATTCTTTGGCAAAATGCAAAACTGTACTCATTCAGTAATGTACTTTAATGTACTTGTCTGAGCTCTGTCTTTTGTTTATTCCATCTTTGACATTAATTTGATAATTACACATTAATTTGATAAAACTAATTAAAAACATGAATTTGATAATAACTCATATGCTGTGATAAACATTGTACAATACAATTAAAGTGCTGACAACAGATGAAAAGTTCCATGAGATCAGCCTGTGCTTGTAGAAAGATTATTTGTTTTATCTCAGTGTATTCAATATCTTTGCCTACACTGACATTTTTACTAAAGCAAACCAAATGTAAAAATAATTACAGAATCTAAGTTAAATAACAAATTACCAGTGTTTTATCAGATTAATGTCAATGATGGAAGAAACAAAAGACAGAGCTCAGACAAACACATTCAAGTACATTGCTCTGTGTACGATTTTGCATACATTCAAGTCAAGTCAGTTTTATTTAGATAGCACCAAATCACAACAGAAGTTATCTCAGGGCTATGTGGTTTGTCCCGTTTGTCCTAGAGGTGTTGCCGTACCTAGCTGTCCAAGATGGCAGAACCACTCAACCAATTACATTTAGGGATACTATGGTTCTTTGTTGTCCACTTACTGCCAAATAGAAGGAGCACTTGCGGGTGAGCAGGGGTAAGTTTTGCGAGCAGGAGAGCTATGATAGTAGCTGTGCGCTCGGGGATAACACTCAGGGTAAATAACTGCGGATTCTGTGCATGCTCAAAGTATGGTTTTCTCCTTGCAGACTACAATATTGCTCGCACAAGTAGAGATATTCTGTGCACATGTGCTGTGAAAGTGCTCGCAAAAACAATGTTTGATTTGTGGACTTTGACACTGATGTGCCATCATACAGGAGAACTTTCTTTTCTTGGTTACAGAAAGGCTGACATTTTGTTGAAAGAACATTAAAAGTCTTTGTGAACTGAGACAAACTGAGGAAATTGTAGGAAAAAAAAAATTTAGACATCATCAAAAATCAATTCTTTGTCTCAGTTTTTTTCTCAACAATCAAAACCATCTTAACCAGAACAAACTGACAAAGAAAAAGAAACAAAAGTTTGCACAATAGCAGAAGTCTGTGGCTCTATATTAAAAACCCCTTTAGAAAGATTCTTCAAGGACTCACAAGGAGCTGAAAGGTACTAAAAGCATTCCAAAACCAAAAATAAAGACTAGTTCAGGAGGAAAGAGCTATAATCTTATGCTGACTTAAACTAGACGTATATAGTTTTGTACCAACAGCACTGCCATCGTGTCTCATTGCGGTGAAGCCTCAGTGTGTAGTAAATCATGTCCACCCACACACACTACATCAACTCACCCACGCCCACCGCCCACTGACGAATCTGTCACGGCTATCAGTGATGGTCCCTTCGCTACCATGGAGGAGCAGATATGTGTGTGCAGCAAGAAAGGCAATAAGCATGCATTTGTATTTATCTGTATGTGTGTGTGTGTGTGTGTGTGTGTGTGTGCCCACAAGAAAGAGCTATAAATCTGTGTTAAATCCTCTGCTATTTTGATTGCTTGTATTTAATCTCTCATTTTCCAAATACGGGCCAGTTGATAAAATTAAAAGAGTAGGGAGGAACTCAAAGAAGAATATGTTTGCAACTAAAGTCTATTATACTTCAATGTACCCCATTTTAAGTGTTTTGAGTCTTTTCCGTCGTCTGCTTTTGAAGAATCAGAAGAGCCCATTGGGGTACCACAAACCGCCGTACACTTGAAGATGAAGTCATTATCTACTGATGTCTATTTTAAATGCTTCTGTCCTACTGATGTGTACTCAACCCACACTATCTCTCCCCCACTCACCCCAACCCTCCAGTACTACCACTTCTCTCTATCTCTTCCTTGACTTAATGCTGATAAATGAGTCCGTTCTTACCCACAGCATTTCTCATTCTGAGTGGCCCAGCTGGATTCACTGGTGTTTCACAGTATCTTTCTCCTTCTTTCTTTATGGAATTGGTCTCAAGGACAAAAAGGTTCTGATGTTCTGAGACCATTCGACACACCACTACAGACACTTGACAAGAATATAAATAAAGAGAGAGTGTGTCATTGGAGTTCACAAACCCAAAAGGTGGCACTTACATTCACTCACAATCAGAAAGAACAAAACATTTGGAGATATTTTTATTTCAAGTAAACTGTGTGTAGTGATCTGTAGAAAACCCTCTGAAGTGTTAGGAAATATACTGAAGCTGTTTATTGCATTTAGAGAGGAACACAGAAGCACTAATTTCTACCTAGGAGACTTAAACTCTTTAAAGCAATGCCATTGATGTAAATGAACACTATTATTCTCCCAAAGGTTTTCCAGAACATTACTATAATTACCATAATTATACAGTGTAAAAAAAAAAAAAGCACATTTGCTAAACAACTGGAGCAATATCTCCACTGCTTCACTGTTTAGTGTACGCTCGCACATTTTTCTTCAGAGTCTCTTAGCAAACTTCTCATTCCCCTTGAGAGCTTTTTGTGTGGCTGTGTACTTTTTTTTTTTTTTTTTTTTAAAAAGAGAAAAGGGGAATGTGAAAGGAAAGAAATGTGTGCAAGTGTGAGGAAGAAGTTGAGTTTTACTGATATTGCTGACTGCTGTGTGCGACGCTGGGATGCCATATCTGGGTCAGGCCTCCCAGCCTGGTTCAGGCATCATGTGAGATTCTACAGGGAGTACTCTTTAACATCAACATGGGTGAGAAGGAGACAGATTTTGAGAATATCTCGTTCTGCAGGTGTGGCATGATAGATAAAACGCTCCCCAGTAAGACAGCTGAGCAGAGATTCATCAGCAGCACAGTGGGTCTGGAACGTTCACAGACCAGCTGGTGCATTCTCACAGAATTAGCCTTGAAATCTCACCACTTGTGTCTACCTGTGTCTGTATTTTTCTGACACAAACCTGCAGTGAAAAGTGATGGCAAAAGGCAGCATTACACCCTTGACCCACTCCACTGCGCTGTGCCCCTGTGTTACCCAGGGCCTCTGGGGTGCAGGCCTGTTGATGTACATAGTTTAATCAAACTGGCAGGGTGGCCTCGGATTACAGGGTGTGTGATTTGGCCATCCCACTCTCTGCTGCTTTCCTTAACATGGGAGTCAGTGATCAGTACTACAATGACAGACTGGGTTTTTTTTTTTATTTGGGGGGGGGGGGGGGGGGGGGGGGGGGTTCGTTCCAGTGCATCAATCCCAGCTAGCACACCACTCCTACGCTCCCATAGTCCAGAGCACACTGGATGGGCGTCCTTGTCACTGCACTTGGTCCAGGTGCTGGCACAGTGGGGAGTAGAAAAGTGGGAGATGGTGTGAACCTCTAATGTTTTATGCAGTCCTGGTGCATTTCTTTCTCTGGCAGGTGAAAGGAAACGGCTGGCAACACCAAATGTCATGGAGGAGGCACATGTCTGTCTGTAGCTCTGCCGAGGCCAAGTGACAACTCAGTGAATAGGGGACTGGACATGCCACACTGGGAGAAAACTTTTAAAAATCCAAGAAACTAGTAGAATTTTTAAATGATAATCTTTGCTTGTTTCCTCACTAAATTCTGTGGTCTGGCATGCCATGTTCACTCATTGCAGAACCTTGACAAACAAGAAATAGAAAGAAAAGAAAATTATCTTGGAACTCTTGGAATGTGAGAGAACAACATTTTATTACTTTTTGCCTTTTGAATAGAGGAATGTGTGTGGGAATCATTTTCAGTAGGGGTCTTTTTCATTGTGTAGTCTGGTCTGTCTTGGTGTGTATCTGACCCTTTGAATCTGCACTCCATGAATATAACAAAAGGCTGGCCAACAGGTTGGGTTGGACTTGTACAATTCTGTGCAGTGTAACCATGTTGGTTTGTTGGAGGATTTAGAGATACAGACAAGTTTCTCCTCTTCCTTTTAAGATGTAACAGCAACCTGCACGATGAAAAGGATGCTAGGATCGCTAACAGTTAATGCTCTTTTCCAAATCACTATTGTGGCGATATAACAAGGGGGAGGACTAGCGAGCGAGGAGTAATTAGAACACTTTACAACTACGCCACCTAGGGAATTTCACCCTAGGAATAATCAAGGTGGTGAAACAACCCACAAAGCACAGAGGTTCATTTGCTGAATAGATAGACAGGACGTGGTTCCAGTTAAAATATATTATTTATTTATTATAACAATTAAAAACTATACAAAAAAAAAGGGGGAACCTGATCAGTGCTGAGGCTTACCAGTAGGGGGACGTGAGTCAGGAGTGAGAGGAATCCAGGGAAAACAAAATCACCCCGATCATATGTGAAAACCTAAAAAAAAAAAAAAAAGGGGTGCACAGCACACACACTCAAAAGGGGAAACCACCACCAGGACACCGGGGACCACCACCAGCAGCTATCAGCAACTGAAAAGGGAGACGACAAATTAGCAGGGTTACCGCAAAAGAAACCCAAATAAACAAAAAAAATACTGTTGGCAGCCAAGTAAATGTACACAACAAAACCCTAAGCTGCCAAAACATTAAACTAAGGAAAAAGAAAACAAGTTAATTCTAATCTAACTAAAGTAGAATGAAATCAAAAATAAGCTTACCAAGAAAAAGCATTATACAATGAAACAAGGTAAATCCAAAAACACATGAAACAAAATACAAAAAAATAAATAAACATCACCAAATTCCGCTTAACAAACTAAACAATGGATGTATACAAATTAGCAGAATCACAATTACATAAAACAACTAATGCAAAATAAACCACAAACCATACCAAACTAAATAGGAAATCAAAAGAAAAGATAACTCAACCCAAAGTTGATCAAATTAAATTAAGTTAACCCCACAATTGGGACCCAGACTCTGGCTGCCAGCAAGCCGACACAGACCCAGGACAGCCGCACCGTGCAGCACCACACCAGACCAGGCAGAGCAGATGGAGCCTGAGGCTATGGTTAGCCGTGATGGCTAACCGTACCTATGGTAAACAGAGCCCTGTTAACACAGGCAGGCTAAAATAGTGGAGGCTTGAGGAGACAGAGCATGAAGCATACTGTTAACGAGCGTTAACGATGCATCAAACACCGGGTTCTGGCAGACCGGGGGGAGTCATGTTTGGAATTGACACTTTCATAATAAAAACAGTAATAAACACTGATACTATTGATGATGTCTTAAACATTTGTGCACTGAATACACTAAAATAATTTTAATGTTGTGATTTTAATAGAGTCCAAACCTTGCATACTTTTTTATTGATAACCTGTAAAATAGTAGTTTAGTAGTAATTAGTAGTTGCACTTTGATAACACGCCACTGCTGCAATGAAAAAAATATGTGATTATTATCATTTATTTTAATATCTACTAATATCAATATCTAAACAATCGTATCTTTTTTGTGCTTTTTGTATGTGCATGTGCAGCAGCCAAATATAGATATCTTCGTGCTGGCTACTCATTTCGGGTGCTCCGCAGAGGTGCCCTCCTTTTTGGGATCACGCTGGTGGCTATTCTGGAGCTCTATAGATGAGCTTCTGCTCATCTTTCTATTTTAAGACTACCCTTTACTGTTGTGCAGTTCTGTGGCCTCTGATAAACAGTCTTCTTTGGCTGGACTATTAGTTCTGCTCTGAGCTTTAAGCTAGTTTTAACTTGTTTCTTCCTGTTTAGATCATGAGTCACAAGGCCTGATCAATGAAACCACATACAGAGTAGAGTACAATCATTCCAATCAGAGTCAGGGCTGGTGGGTTGAGTACAAAGAAGAAAATCAGCACACCACCACCCACTATGGTCACCCTGCCTGGATAGCCTCTGGATACTGGTAAATGGGCATGAGCATGGTCATCCACATGGTGAGTCAGTCTAATAAGCTTTGCAAGTGAGTAGGCAGCAGTCAGGTCATCACAGCAGGATTTGACTGAAATAAACATGCAGCAAAGTCAGAGGGTCTCATTTCTTTGGCTCTACATTCTGGTACCTTTTATCTATGTGCCTCTATAGGGACACTGACAGTACCGCGTCATCTGAAAGTTTAACACTTTGTTAGTGTCAACTGTGAGAGATTATGAATGGCAGGTGAGAGGTGCAGAGCATACTTGTGTGAGGGCAAAAAAAAAGTGAAAAGAGAGGAAAACATGTATTTGTATTGCATTGTCTAGTCTAGAAAACTATTTGAAAAGGAAAATTTGAATCAATTGTCAGGAGATTTTTTTTTCTAATATCAGTAATTTCAGAGGTTATATACTGGAATCAATACTTAATCTCAATCACTAAATAACAAGCACGTCTTTATTGCAATCTCCCCTGCTTGTTTTCTTTCCTCTTTTTCTCTCCTTGTTTTCCTCCACTTGCCCACATGTATAGAAATGCACACATGCATGCTTGCTTGCTCATCCCTGTTCTCCAGGACTAATTACTTTAAATGAAAAAAGCTCTCCTTTGGGGCACCAATTTCACCCAGTGTCTGATGAGCAGAAATTACATGTCTAATGGAATGGAATAGTTGCGCAAATTGAAGAAATGAAACACACTTTTTTATCTTGGTGCCACCTTAAATTAGATTTTAATTTGGACCACACTCACACATAATGGAGTGCAGTAAGCCTTCTTTGGCACCTTTCCTAATTGCCTGTGGCTTTCTTATTTCTGCAGGTCGCCTGCTGTATCCATTATCAACTCCACTGACCGCCATTTTAAGCAGGATTCCTCGTGAGGCTGGAACATAATGTCAAGACAGCCACTGTTAGTGTCAAATCTGAAGCACTTCTTAAGTCCAAACCCTTTTTAGAAATGGAACTTGAACTATATAACTGTAAAAGCATGAATCTTCAAGCCCTGTTGCCTTGACCAGGTAGAGCATGCTTGCATGGCAGAAATATTTCTCACACACCAACCGGTTAAAATTCCCTAATATAAATATGAATATAAATATTGCCCTGCCTCTGGTTGAAGATTGTGCCTACCAGGTAGGGAAGTATAGTCCTGCCTCTTGACAACCACACAGAAACAAACTAGTGAGAGTGTAGACTTGTAGTAATTTTTAAACTTCATTTATTGTATGCTATATTGACAACCTTTTTGTTGATCTCAACTGAACCCCTGATTCCAACCCATGTATGCCATATTACCTTCGGTCTACAAGAGGCAAACGTCAACAGTATTTTGTGACTCATGAGTTAAGGGTGCAGGATGCCTCAAACAGAGTGCATCCCTCCAACATTGGAAATGAGGGTTTAAATCAGACCATTTTTGTAATTTTTTGAAATCAACAATTCAACAAGCACATCCTCAGAGGTGCAGAGGTGAAAAAGTATACAGGATTTGAATTTTTGTCTCAAGCTTTTTCCTTTCTTTACACAACTACTTCACTTTTCATGTGTATAAATGAGTGCAACACCATGAATGCCTTCAGGGACTGACTGTACAACAGTGTATGCCATTAACTCAGTTGGAATGATTATCATGTCTAAGACATTTGGAAGAACTATAAAAATGTTTGCCTGCATATATACTAGTTTGTTTCAAGCATACACCAGCCTGATGCTAGTTGAGCAGAAAACAGCGCTGTTCATATTATACATTTACATACATTCTATTCCACCTCTCCACCTTTTATTGTAACCACCACCATCAGTACTACACACTTTTGTGTATTTTTGGAGGAGAAGTGGAATAAGTTGAGGAATGTTTGCTTTGCCCCCTCCATCTGAGCCTATCTGAACACATGTCTGAGTTGCGAAAAAGAGCAAAAGAACAAGACAAGATACAGCTGCTGGAGTTATAAATAAACAGAAACAGAGTACTTATGGGAAGAGAGTGTGTAAGAGCTTTAGAGGCTGCTTTAAGAGGCCAACCTAATAGCCCACAGGTCGCAGTACTTTGTATGTGTGAGAGAGAGTGAAAGAGAGAGAGACAGTGAGAGTTGATGTGAAGTCTCAGAGAAATGTGCAAATGCTGAACAAACTTTTCAAATACAAAAGGCTACAGAAAAAATGAAATAATAATGGAATTAGATGTGACATAAAATGTGTGACATTGTTAAGATACACACTCTCCACAATAAAACACATTACATTAATCCAATTTACCTTATACTGTATGTGAAAAAATGGTGAATGTGGAAATATTAAGCTTGTATGCTTGTAAAAACAGCATTCATTCATTTATTTTATCTGCTTATTCTTATTCAGGATTGTGCGGGACGAGTCCAAGCATATCAAATAAGATTCAATGATAAATGAAAAATGTCTTGATGTAGTCTTATTAGGATTCAGCTGCAGCTCAATAAGTGCTGATGTAAACCAAAAAAAAAAGCTTTCATATCATACATGAGGGAATTCTGGCAGCTGTCAAGATACTCCTCTGATAATGCAAGCCAGAGAGACAAGGCAGATACAGTATGTTGAAAGAATTGCAGTAAGAATAGTAACTTATCACCAGCACCAGCCTCCTGTTCTTTGACTGCAGCCAAGGCTGAGTCACTGTCCCTGTGCTCCCTGCTTTACCTCTTCCAGCTTAAGAAACCTGAACTTATCCAGACTTGGTGTAGTGGTGTGTGTGTGTGAGTAAATTACAGAATGTTCTGAATGACTTACAGTGCAGTCTGTCAGTATTAAGACAGTAATATGTTGTTTATTGTTTATGCTCTACTCTAGCACACTGGATTTCAAATGAAAAATTAACTATGAGATTAATGTGCTGACTTTAAGTAGCTTTAAAAATGTTTGGAGGTGTTCACATCCTTATTAGTTGAACATTGAAGGACCCAAAAGTGCTTTTTAAAGGGAGCATATTATGCTTTTTGAGATTTGTGGTTATTTTTATACTGTTAAGCTCCAAAACTTGAGGTGAACATATGTAAAAATACTGACTGAAAGTCAAAAGCCAGGGCTTCATCCTGCTCTGAACGCTTTGTTTGCAAAGTTACCTCTGCTTCTTCCTGTCTGATGACATCAGATTGTTCGTACATGCCCAAAAAATGGCCATCTGTACCATAGTCTTTATTGCTAAGGTTGTTGCTAAGGTTATTTGCATCGCTTGCATATTTTAGATCAGATTTGTGCTCACCCATGCCATGTACAGTTGTATTTGAGAAGTTTCCATTTCAAGTAAAGAAGAAGGAGAAAGAAATGAAATCCTACTGTTTGTTTGCACAGCCTCCAGAAACCTGGAGCTGGCCAATCAGAACAGAGTGGGCTTACAGAGGGGCCTTAAAGAGACAGGAGCCAAAATGGCCTGTTTCAGACAGAGGCTGAACTAAGGGGCTACATAAAGGGTCAGTATAAGATAAGATGTAAATCATGCAAAGATATTCCAGTAGAGCCCCAGAATATAAATATAGACCTGTTAATGTGCATAATACATCCCCTTTAACATTGGGGCTATGTATAATAAGGGATAACATTTCTATATGATTGATTGGATGTGAATGTAAACAGGCTCAAATTAAAGCTGAAAAAAAGTATTTAAACCTCAGTTTCATTTCAGATCCACTATGCTGCAGAATAGACCCAACAAAAAACTGCCTTGTCTCTTCAGATATCAACGATGACTTCAACCCTCAAAAGATTCCATAAAATGTTAGTGTTAAATGCATGAGAGGCAGTTTATGAGTGAAGCAGAGCAAAGGTGATTGCTTAGTATTATGTACTGTTAACCTCTATTCGTTATTCATATTTCACAAAAAATTGCATAACTGTCTGCATTCAATATTACCTCTTTACCCTACAACAAACTACTTTGTGCGAGATAATATTCAAAGCTTAACCCTCAAAATAATTCACCATCGTCTAAGAATTCATCCTGTAATAAGGGATTATACCACAGCTTACTCTACAGGATTTTTTAAAGCCATAAGCTGGAATGGCACAAAGTTCTCTGAATAGAGGAATTACTATGGTGTAATATAAGTGTTGATGTATAGATATTTTAACTACTCCTCTACCAGCAATCATCTCATTGTGATCACAGCTTAGAGGGGGCAAATAAATAAATGGTATTGAAATATTGTTTCAGTCTTTCCCAACAGAGCTGAGACAAGACACTTAAATTAGCTCTTGAAAAAAGGTTTGCTTCAGTTGCTGGAGATGATTTCTATGTGGGCTTTAGCGTAAGAGTTTTATTTCTCGATTTACCAACATTGCCTGTTAGGCCAATTAACCTGTACCCCCTTTTGCCTGCCTGCACAATTTTCCCAGCACACTGAGAAACCGCTGACATTTACAGAGATACAGTGTTTGCAGAATGAATGCCGGTGCTACTCTTAACTAGGTGGTCAAGGGACAAAAGAAGAAATGCATTACATTTACCGATATAGCGCCGAGTTTGTTGCATAGAGAATTACCTGCAATAAATGAAAGCACAGGCAGGAGACGGAGAGATAAAGTCAGTGGGTAAAAATAGAGGAATGTGCCCACCGTTTGCAGATTTGTTGTGTGAAATAGCTGGCCATTATCTGGACAGCCAGGAAGGTTGAGCACAGTGTGAGGAATGCTAAGGTGTGTCTCGGCGTGTAATTAACAGATAAAACTGTTGGTTCATTAAATGCATATGCAGTGTCATGCATTCAGTATGCTAGTATTGATCGTCCAGACATCTCCACGCACCTCCCTGCTCACCGGACTTCTGACACACTACATCCATCACACCACCTACCTCCACCATATTTATAGAATTTTAATTAGCTCTGAGCGCAAGCCAACATCATTAGCTTTTCTCTCGTTTTTCTTTTTTTTTTTCTTCAGCAAACAGCCATGCATGGTAATAATGGTGTTCTCAGACAGAAGCAGTGGGTACTTATATCAAGGACACAGCAAGAGAATAAGAGAGAGAGAAAGAGTGCAGGACTAAAGGTTGACAGTTTAAAATGACAATGAAAAATGGAAGCAGTGGAAGAAAAAAACAGCATAACATGTGGAATGCAGGCAGTAATGTCACCTTGGAATAATTTCAGTATGATTAAATGAATAGCTCCAGCCATTCCTCTGTGATGACAGTATCTGAAAACAGTCAATACAACTGAATCCCAAGTAGGTGGGTGTGAAGTTTTAGTCTTCTCAACATATAAGACAAAGACGATAAAGTTTAGCCTTCAAACATGATCAGACTTATATAAATATTGCTTTTACCGAATACATTTTCTAAATAAAAATTATGCCTGTTCTGTATTACTAGTGTGTATGTAGTAGAGTTGCAATGATGAGTCAATCAAAATTAAATGAATCAACAACTTTTTTGACGATCGAGTAATCTTCTTGGTCATTTTTCATGCAAAAATGCCAAATTTATATGGTTCCAGCTTCTCAAATGTTATTATTTATTTGCAGTTCTTCTTTGTTACATATGACATTAATGGAAATATCTGAAGGTTTTGGACTGTTAGTCAGACCATCCAGTCAAATTGAAGACATCACCATGCGCTCTGTGAAATTGCGAATGCCCTTTTTTCACTATTTTTTATCATTTCATTGACTGAATGAAGTCCCCCTTCACTCAAAATGTGTTTTTCTTCTTATTCCTACAATTTGATGTTTGAGCTTCACTGTGCAGAATGATGTATGTGCAGAGTTTGACACTTGAAGGCTGTTTTCACATTCATCTGTTGAAAGTGGAAATTTTCTCTGTGCTAATTGAAAGTTCAATTTTTAGGGAGTGGGCCTATGAGCAGGATTTGTGACATTACAACTAGCTTGGAAGCCAATCCTGGTCCAATACCCAATATTCAATATTCTTACATACGTGTGATGTGGAAACACATACACTGAGAATGGACTACAATGTGTAGGAGTGTGTCTTAACTATAATGATCACAACTTGTAGTGGCATTTAAAAAGTTTTTATGAACAGAGGAAGTTACATGTTACAGCACTTGTAACTGTCAGCTATGCTATCCCTTAGCTAGCCTATCCGTCTCAGTCAGGATGCTAACCTTACTTCCGTTAATGAACAATGGTAGTTGTAGTTCTCTAACTAACTACTGTATGTACTATGTAGTCACGTCAAGTCCTACATTTCCCCCTTTCTTTAACTAAGACCCTAAATCAAGATAAAGTCATGGAGTCTAGCAGGTAGTCTTTCAGGAGCTTGTCATGGTGCCCTTGCTTGTGGCACATCTTCATGAGCTACTTCTTGTCTCCGTTCTTGAAGGTTCTGCTCTTGACCTGGATCATGGTCAGATGGTTGTGGAAAGAACACCTCAGCATCCATTTCCTCTTCAGCAGGCTGGTTGGTACAAAACAGTTCTTGAGTTCCAGGTGGTTGTGTATCTGCCATGTCGAGTGATGATCTTATTAGGGCCAGACAAACTGTTCCTCAACTTGTGTCCTCTCAGTGGTCGTTTTACCCAGAGACAATCTCCAACTTGCAGTGAGGGATCCTCCTTGACGTGGTTTCTTTTGTCATAGTACTTCTTTTGAGCATCCTGGTGTTTCTGCACTTCTTTTTGTAGCTTTATGTCATCAGGTGGTTTGTCAGCTGTGAAGGGTGGATGGAGTGTGTCCAGAGGGATTCTCAAGGTTCTTCCAATCATGAGCTCTGCGGATGTCTCCCCAGTCACCTTGTGAGGCATTGATTTGTAGAACAGGTGGTTCTGCTATCGCATATTTCAGTTTGGTGAAGGCTTGTTCTTGTACGGATGTCCATTTCCATTCTGTCTACTGGCGTAGCAACAGACTCAGGGGTTCTATCATCATTTGTCATCCCTAAGAAGGTCTGAAGCTCTTTCACAGACTGGCATGTTGGACTGGCATGGCTTCACTCCAGCAGCACTCACATTGTAGCTGAGAAACTCAACTGCATCGGTGCTGAGGACACATTTCTCTCTGTTCAACGTCTTTGCAGTCTGAGGACTGTGATATTGTCAAGATAATGTGGCACCTCCTTCTGATCAGTCAGCACGATGTCCATGATTTTTTGAAATGCTCTTTGTGCATACACTAATCAAAAGGGTATGCGTTTGTACCGGAACATGCCCTCATGTGTGATTTAATGTGGTGAGGTGATGAGACTCAGGGGCGAGCAGAATTTGGTGATATCAACTCCTCAAGTCTAGTTTTGCGAAAACTGAGGCTCTGGCAAATTCAGGAAGGAAGTGGGTGTTTTCCCGCTATAATCGCCTTGTTGACGTCTTGTAAGTCACAGCAAGTATGAATTTCTCCTGATTTCTTCTTGCCAGTTGTCATGTTCAAAACCCATTCTGGTGTGTTCATCAGTTCGATTATGTCCTCCTGTTGCAATCTGTCTCAGGTCCACTACTACCTCTTCCCTGACAGACAATGGAAGTCGTCTCAGCGGTTGCAACCTCTGATATTGCCTAGAGCAGTGAAGAGCTGTACATGTTCTTTTACACACACTGGTTCTGATTTTATAGCAATCTGAAGAGCAGGCTGTGTGGGTGCAACAGTTGGGTCCCCCTTTACTGCATGAAAGTTCAGTGCCCGAAGGAGAGGTCGTCCCATCAGACAGTCACCTTTGCGTCCAACATACAGCTTAGCTTGGACTGTCTGGCCTTTGTGAGACACTGGCACAATGATAAATCCATCAACAGGCACACTAGATCCATCAGATTTTAACATCCAGTGGCTGTGGAGGAAACTTCTGTGCTAGCTTTTGATAAACATCAGAGTTGAGTAAAAGACACCTGTGGCCAGATGCATAAAACTCTGTGTAGATTCCTGACTAAAACTATGTATATGCACAAAGCCAGAAATATGCATAACCATTCTTTTCATCAGATTTATTAAGCCATGCATACACATGGTTCTGTTTTATAAGTCTCTGTCATTGAGGAATTGGGCGCACATGCACAAGCCTCATTTCCACCCCAACAATGAGCCATAAATGGATGACGACACGCCCTGAACCTGTTTTCATATCAATTCGCTGCCTGCTCCACCAGTCTGCACACCTGTCAATGAAACAAACGGGAAAGAACAAGTGCCATTTCAATGATTGTGTTGCACTGTCTCCAACAGCAGAACAGCTGTCATTACGTGTGACCACTAGCTACACATGGCTGTGTAGCTCTTTTTACGGTCCATATCATTCAATCATCACATGGACCTGTAAACCATTGTTGGCAGTAATATCTCAGAAATGTAATCAATCATTAGCTAGTTTGTAGCTCTCATATCTACACCGACTTTACAAAGTGTAATCACACAAAAGTAATTAATCAATGTTACATTTATAAATGTGCCTTTGATTGGCATTTTGACACAAAAAAACAAAACAAAACCTACAATCAGTGTAGCTGGTTATCAACCTAAACAAGCAATGTTTTACTAAAAGATTCCATCTCTCACCTTATATTTCAACTCCATCTCATCACATCACCCTCAAATTGCTTTAGAAAACATGTGTATACCTGGTCTGAAGAATGTGTGAGGTGCGCACCGCACATTCTGTGTTTATGAATGAACAGTTTATGTGCGGGAAATGGTGTGTGCATGGTTTTTGTGCATATGCATTGTTTATGCCTCTGGCCCCTGGGCTCCAGTGTCCAGTGTCATATTCACCAGTATGCCACCAACAATAAACTGATGAGAGAGAAAATCCTCTGTAACTTTCATGTGAGTACTGCATACCATTACAGTGGTAATTTTCTCATCTTCATCATCCATTTTCTTTGTAACAGCTCCGACAACTGACTGTGCAGCATTTGCTGAATGGCACGTTTTATGAAATGTCCAAATTTGCTACATTAATTGTATCTTTTTCGTTAAGCTGGGCAGTTTTCAGCTTTTTACTTATGACCCATTCTTCTACAGTTATGACATTTCACATTTGAGCCTTTTTCTTTCTCTGTACCATCTCAGAGACTGTCTTCGGTTTTTCCATTGTGAATTACCCCTACGATTTTGTGAGTAATTAATTCTCTGCACATCAGCTTTGCACTAGCCTGTGCTGACCCTGCAGGACTTTCACTTCCTCTCTTGTCCATGGTTTTGGATATTTCAACAGCTTTAGCCAGGGTAATGTCTCCCTCATTAAGCAAATGTCCCCTCAACTGGCTGCTTGTATTCTTGTAGATCAATTGATCTTTTATCAACTGCTCTGCAAGCTATCCCCATTCTCAAGTACTTGCTAGCTGCCTTAGATCTGCTACATACATTGCTGCAGATTCTCCCTGTAGTTGTGCTCTTCTGTAGAATTTAGCACATTCAATAGTCACATTAATTTTGGGCAGAAAATCCAGGCACACAATAGCGTGATCAATTTCAGTGACTTCAACCACACCCTTTGCCAACTGTTGTTCCTTCGGGGCCTTGGTTGATTCAACAGTTAGCAGGTAAGTTTCAAAGTGTTTTTCCATATTTTCCATTGCAGAGGAGAATCGCCAGGCTTGGCTTGATCTAGCTCTTCTACCATAGCCGCTTGCTGTAGCGTGCTAACTGTATCAGCCCCTGGTTTTCTTCTGCAGAGTCAAACCTCCACGTGCAGTTTGAAAAATCCCCATTGCCAAATGTAGGGGTGTGTCTTAACTATAATGATCACAACTTGTAGTGCCGTTTAACAAGTTTTACTGAACAGAAGGAGTTACATGTTACAGCTCAACATCTGTCAGTTATGCTGTCCCTTAGCTAGTCTATCCGTCTCAGTCTGGATATTAACCTTACTTCCATTAATGAACAATGGTAGCTGTAGTTCTCTAACTAATTATGTAGTCACATCAGGTCTCACACAGTGAAGTAGTAGACATCTTGTGTTCACCAGTTAAACTTCTGAAATTAAATATATTTGCATATTCACAGAATCTGGAATTTTTATTGAGGGAGAGGAGTAGATGTACTTTTAATGGCTTTAAAGTGGTAGTTACACTTTTTTGTGGAAAAACCAAATCAGACACACATTATTGTTTCAAGCAGAGTATTTTTATATGTCTTAATACATGTCCGGAGGGGATTAATCAAGAAAGTAATCACAGATTAATAGATAATAAAAATAATTGTTAGTTGCAGACCCAGTATGTAGTCCATGCAAATGCCCTTTTTACAAATAATGGATGAGAAAACCTCAAAAAAATCTGGATACGTTTGCAGATACTAGTGAGTGGTGCTATTACAAAAGAAAGCAGGATGTTGCTTGTCAACTTTTATCTTGGTATCTGATGACTGTTATCTACACAGACTGTTCAACACAAGTCATACAGGAGGTAGTCATAAAAACAAACGATATGATGATAAGCTCTCATCTTCCATTATTGGTGATATGATGAAAAAGTCAAATCCACAACACTGCATGACAATGCGTCAGTGTCTCAGCAGCCATAAACTAAAGTGGCTTCATGCTCAGCCGCTGAGATAATGTAATCAGTAGGGCCTATAGAAATGACAGAAAGTGACTGGGACGTTTAGGAGACAAAAACACGCCTGTGAAGACAACACAGTGATCAAAAACCTGCATAACCAGGGTGCTCTATCCCCCAAAAAGACAAAAAATGGATTTGACTCATAACCAGAAGTGCACATGAAAACATTGCATAAGTATGTTTTGCAAAATGTGCTCTCAGCTGTGTGGAGAGGCACTTTTCAGCAGCCTACTGTATATTCATCCTGATCTTGTGACTCATGGACGTGACCCTCTGGTCTGTTGGGAGATAGTCTTCACACACACACATTCAATCATGGACGTACACACGCACACAATCACACAATACTCACTTAAGGGTGACCTAATTAAGCCTGAGGGTAGGTGTAATTACATGCAACCTTCATCTGCCCTATTGTCTATTGTTATGGCTACTTGCTGCCTATGGACTGTGTGCCTATGCTGCTGTCGCCCAGGGACTCTATTATTTCAAACCATTAGCTGTATAATCCCATAGAGACACAAATATCATTTATAAAGTTCCAAAGACTTATATTTAGGCTGGCAAGCTGCCTTAATGTTCCATTTACTATTTTATGGAATTTATGTACATAAGATCACATTAGGGCCTCTTCACTTGGTTTGATAATGGCAAGTTATAAAATAATTATTCAGATGAATAATTAAGGTTGACTTGTGTTTTTTAGATGAGAAACATTTTCAAGTGTGACTATCTAGAGACTGTGTTTGTACATTGAGTGCTCTTCTAATTAAAACCACTGAAACATTGTATTCAGGTATATAATATAAGTGTGCTCGGTATGGTATCTGAGGGCTGAAAGCAGTGGAGCTCTACAAGGCTTTATTTATTTTCTGCTGGCAACAACCTTGGCCATTATTCTTCAGGTTCTTAATGGAAAATGCTTTGCCACATAAATATACAGTTTGCAGCTGGGATTAAATGTAATATTTTTCATATGTAACCCTTGAGTTGTATTAATAGACACAGTTTACACTTTAATGTTGATGATAAACAAGCTTCACTTCTTTGGTAAGCCAAAATATGATCAAGATGACAACTTAAAATGGTTTTCTAGATATTTTAAGCTCTTTTTCTACACTGAATTAGATAGAGATAATTTATATGAGTCATGTTTAGCTTCAGTTATGATGGAGTTATCGATGGTAGACAGCTCAAATTAGCTTGAACACGATCTCCTGATTATTTTGAGCGCTTTGTTTTAATATGGATTTTGGTTCACATGTTTTGTTGGTTGCATTACCTTTCCTCAGCTCCACTGAGCTGCCAGTGACTCTGTCATTCAAAATAAATATTGTTGTAGACAAACTTTCTTCAAAGCCACAGAGCATCATTTTGAATTCTAGTGAAGATTCCGGAGTTTCCAGAGATACCGAAGATGTCAAACTAAGATTGTACACATGACATCTAGAGTATTTTTGATTGTCCTCACCAGAAATGCAACCATACAGTTTCAAACAGATTAACACATCTGTGTTGACATTTGTTGCCAAAGTAGAAAGAAATGTAATATTCTTATAGTGATTGTTGTAATGTTGGTTTTACTTTAAAGGTGCAATCGATGACACTATGCCTCACTGGATGTCAGCAAACAACTATTTGCTATGTAAAGATATAGTGGAGTAATGGCAACCTGAGCAGTGAATGAACTCACACTCCCTCTGTGTGTGTTGTTATCTGAGCTTCTCTGTTCTTTATTTTCGTAGCCGCATCGGCCGCGTGTGCATGTTAGTGCATGTGAGCGTGCATGTTAGTGCATGTGAGTCCCTCTATGTCTTCTACATCCATTACCATGATGGGTCTGCATCACAAACTTTCTCAAATTACAGCTAAATAGTACACTCAAATATATTTCTGAAAACATTTGAGGCCAGAAATAGGCAATGCAGTAACAGTATCTTGATCCATATTTGATTAGCACTGCCAAGTTTGACAGTTTGATCTGAGTTTGGTGAGTTGTTGGCTTTCCTTTTTTTCCAATTTTATTGAGTAAACGACACACACGTTTGTATTGGTCTGAGATGTTGGTGCTATGGTGCGACATCAAGTGGCTGAATGTCGTGTGTTGCAACTTTAAACCTGCATTAACTGAATTTTTTGGCCACTTGGAAGTAGCGGAAACAAGTTGTGAACACAACATTGACATATCACCTTTTAAGTTGATGTTGAATTTGTTACAAACAGCTGCTTATTTATACATCCAGCAATTACAGAGCATCGTTATCATTCATATGGAGTCATGTCTCATGTTTCTGTCCACCTGATGAATGTACTATAAGTCCAATATTCACTCTCCTTCAGTTCTCTATCAACTCCTGAGGGAAACATCTGGCTCTTTAGCTGCTAAACGCACCACTATGTTTACCAGTTAGTTGCTAACTGTGTCTGTGTGCTTGGTGTGTGGTGCTGAGCAGGTGGTGTAGAGTGGGTTTTTAGAGCTTTTTCTCTGAAAACAGCTGCCTGCTGGCGCCGAAAACAACACCATGAGAGCAGTAAGTGAACCAAAATAGTTGCAGCTGGAAAGCTAAACAATGAACTGAAACACGCTACTAAACTCCGTAAAGCTGAGAGGAGCTGCAGATTCAGGTGATTATTCTCTGTAGGTTCATCACAATAGTCAGGTTTCCATCCAAATCGAAAGCAAATTTTAACTGAAATTTCAAAAAATCGATCAAAGAAAATGCAAAGTAATGTGCATTTCCATCCACTACTGTTTTGCGAATATTAATAGTTGAGCACATCGAAATAAACAGTTGGTGGTGCTGATTCTCCTGAATTGAAAAAGCGCATAAAAAAGGGTGGATGGAAACCCACCTATTGAGCGATGCTTCTTACATTACAAATTGTTATTGAATACATTGTTATTATAAAAAAATATAGATTATAGTCGCTTTAACCATGATGGCAATCTTTTAATGAACTTAACCAAGTCTGTCGACATCAGCTATACCATAACAATATTTCGTCATGGTCACAATCTTTTCTAAATCTTAAACAAGTAGTATTATTTTTCTGCACTTCATAATACTTAAGAATAGGGAAGATCAATAAAATGTTCATGGGATGTTTTAAAATGCACTACTAACCTACTTTGCTGCTCAGGTATAAGGAAGGCCTTAGAATATTTTCAAGTGAATGTAATGATGCAGCCATGAAAACAGGGCATGTTATATTATTTTAAATAAAATGTTATGTTTCATGTGAATTAAGGGACTATTTAAGAAGAAAATCAGTATCTTAACAAAAATCTGTGACCATACACCATGTTTACATTTGTTTTGTTTATTCTTTTAATACTCATCCTTCCTTAGCCTCTACCCTATAACACTGTTTAATGTGCACTAAAAATAAAGATTGCAGTTTTCTCATTGATTCAATCATTTGGCAACAGTGGCTCCATTAATACCTTCCATGAAGGAAGGTCTAAATCGGGGCTGTGTGAGTTATGGAAGGGGTATGATGGAGGTCACTGATAAGAAATGTTATCACACAAGCTGTCATCTGTGGCAGCAATTTGCTGTAGGCCCTGTTAGTAATTAATCACAGGCACCCGGTAATACATTCATTCGATCTAAGAGGGATTCATCGTGCAGGACAGTGGCCCTTGAAAGGTCAAACTCCCCAAGTGTTGGTCATTCTTGGAGACCTGTATTTGCAGGGTGCATGGGGGGGGTCCTTTAGTCAATACCACTTAATCACTATGTACATATTAAATGAGTCACTGCCAAGTTTAAATTTAAATGTCCAGTGTCCAGATATAATTTTACCATAGTAATTTACTGACAGGAAATACACCACACCACACTACTGAAAGAGTAGTGGAAATACTGGAAGTGCCTCCTAAAAACAGAAAACTCTACATAAGGCTACATGTCCAGTTCCTGCATATTGTCTAGACACATTTCATACTGTTGACTAGGTTTGCAAAAACATGCAACAATTCATTCCACAGTATTGGAATCGCTGATGATGGGGCTTTGATTCGACCTCTTGGTGGAGAAGATGAAAGGTCAGAGGAAAGGAATGACTGCCAAATGTACTCACATCGATTTGTCCTCCCCTGTCATTCCCTTACCTGCCACTCACAATAGATGGAGTGATTTCTGAGATGTCGGGGTGGCAATCAATGAGAAAAGCGGAAAAGGTACCTCGCCTTTATTTAAAGGAAAAAAGCCTAGCGTGAAGTTTGTCACAGGCTGAATATCGCACACAACAAGTTGGGGGAACAGCAGGGGAACAGGTGATCCTGCATGTAAAGCAAATGGGTCAAGGTTGCCTGTGTGCTGAATGAGGTGTGTGTTCTAAGCAGGTGTAAAAAATGACACAATATGGCAACACTGTGACATTGTGGGTAAGGCCGTGTTCAGATTGACAATAACACTGCGACAGTCTTTTCATGTAGTTCATTGAAAACCATAGAACGAATCCTGACATGGAGGGCTACATATAACAAAAAATGCATGGTTGCCAGCAAAAAGGTTGAACCTGTCTCAACCATTGCTGCAACACAACAATGAACAACAATGAACTACATTGTCCAATTATATATGTTCAAGCACACACTCATGTAACACTTGCAACAGAGGAAAAAATGACTAATCTAGACTTCGTGGATTGGATTTCATCTTCTTACCATTACCAATGCCCACACGATGTATCTTTAAATTTTCAACACCAACCAAAATTAATCAATTTCTCTGCTTTTTTTCCATTTCAATATCGATGGAGGTCTTAACAAAAACATCCTTAAAATGCCAGTATGGACACATCTTTTTCATGCCTAAACAGCGTTTTCAGATTTATATGGCTCAGCATCCGCATATCCTAAATCCTTGCTTAGGAGCTTGGATTGATCTCCATTTTGAAATGATATGAAATGCTTACCAAATTAATTTTGTTGGTGGATGTCACACCTTTCAATATGGAACGCAATATAGATCTGTAAGAGTGCATTGTACTACTGTGATTCATTTTTTGTATTGATAATCCAACTTACTAACGCAATTGAATCGAGTCTTCACTGACATCTATCACTTGGCTGCCAATAGTTTGGGAATGCAATCCAAGTGAATTCAATGGAGCACATCAGATTTGTGTGATTCTCCTTCCTTTGAGCCAGCTGCATGAGTTACAGGGTCAACCCCTCTGTTTTCCACAGTACACATCATCATTTGCTGGTCTATTTGTGCTCTGCTTGGTGTCCACCGGCTGTGTTGTTGTGTACCGAGCTTCCTGATAGGACTATGTTGATCCGAGCCTGACAGCAAATCAATAAATTGTATTCCCTTAGCATCAGTGTTGGTGGATATAAAAAATGTCTTTTGAGCTCAGTCTTAGAACATGAAAGGGATCGACACGTAAAGGGTTTCGGTGTGCTTTAACTTTCTCCAGACTTTGGTATTAAATAAACAACAAAGTGGTCACAGGGCTTAGTAAGAGATTTACTGCTGTGCAGTATTGGATTTTTGCTACCACCGTGGATACATTTATTCAAAGATAATGAGGTTGTATTCTTATGTGCACTCCTACACATGCAATGTGTGCATTTTTTTACATATTGTTTCCCACTGGGACCTGCTGGTACAGATCCTCACTGACTGATATACAACTCTGCTTTGCTATTTTGCAGAATGTATGGAATAAGTACATCTTTGTCCAAAAATACAGCAGAAGTGATTATGTTTACATATAGTTCAATAATCCCCCTTCTTTTTTTATTTCAACGGTTACTCATAGCTTAAAAACCTCCCAAATACCCACATCAGTATGCAAATGTTTTTTGTTATGGCCGTCGAGCTCAGAGGACTGAGGGGGCTAAGATTTGGTTATGTGCTGTGTATCTACAGCTTCAACCTTTAGCTCTACTTGTTTTGACACCTAAAGTGTCAAAACATTCCCTGAAGTCAAATGTGCAGTGGGCCAATTAAATTCCACACTAAGACTGGGTGGTTATCAGGGCATAACCCCTGTATGAGACTGTGTTTTGCAGTCTACTGAAGTCTCTCTCTACACCCAGCCAAGAGCCTGGCAGTGAGGCAGAAGCAGCAGCTCACACAGAAGGTGGTCTGATCACCCCTATAGATCTTCACTGCAGGGGGTTACACACTAAGAGAGCCAGAGTGAGCCTCCGTCTTTGCGCCGACTTAATGCCCAACATCAGTCCCTAAAATCAACTCACAAGCACATGAAAATTGTCTCACCTCTTTCTGTATTTATGTCAAGCTGTGTGCCTCTCTTCTTTACGTGCTTAATCTACCTGTTTACCCTCCCCCCCCACCCCTCAGCCTGCCTAACCCCATCTATCTCTTTCTTTCTACTCAGGCGACTCGCGCTCTGCTGATCCTTGCGTGTTCAGCTGTTAAATCCTAGCAGTTCGGCTGTTAAATTCTAGCAATTGGTGAAACATGACAGTAAGATATAACAGAGGGCTCACTTTGATTATGATGACTACAGAGGAAAACGGGTTGTCAGGTCCCCTTTTTCCATTTCTGTCAGATGAATGTAACAGGGTCACTGTGTTAATCTGTGGTGCTTCTGATGAGCAACAACGTCACACTGAGGCTCTTAGTCACACAACTACTCTTAACTTCTCTGAAGGCTTCTGAGCTCGCCACTGTCTGTAATCTTTTTGTTTGCGG
Source organism: Thunnus thynnus (assembly GCF_963924715.1). Classification (NCBI taxonomy): domain Eukaryota; kingdom Metazoa; phylum Chordata; class Actinopteri; order Scombriformes; family Scombridae; genus Thunnus; species Thunnus thynnus. Next base: position 17,341,127 of record NC_089528.1, read on the forward strand.
CAGGTTTTTTTCTTTAAACAGATTATGCTGTGCTGTATTTTTTATACGCAGAAGTTGTAAAAGTGATGTACCTTTCAACCTCACACCAGCAAGGCCAAGCTGTGAAGGTCTCTCAGAACATTGTTCAAAGCCTCACCACCCGAAACCCAGAGCGTGATCTGTAGTGTAAGCCTCAGCTGGATGAACAATAATGAACAGGAACTGTACTTTATGATTTCTGACTGTGTTATGTCCTCTGCTGCACCCTGACCTGTAGTTTATTGCACTTCAGAGGTTCTGTTCACCAGAGACAAATGCAAGCAGCTATCTCATCCACACACCTCAACAGTCTTTTGATGTGGTTCTGGGATGCGACTTTGGAGATGAATGGCCACATTAGTGGTCAACCACAGCCGTTCATTCGATACAGTAATGACTCTGAGGCCTTTCCTTCACCCAGCTGTTACTGTGGTGGACACTTGATGGTAAGGCACATGTTTGATGAATGCAGCGGCTTGGTCCTCCGAGTTACATTCTCATTAGGAGAAATAAGATACAAGTCAAGCTTTCATCTTGCTATGTTGGTTACTTACCTATGTTTTTTTTGCCTTTAGCTGATTGGAAAGAAAAGAGGTCAATACAAAAATGATGAATGTAACTGTAATTTCAAAACAATTCACCAGAAGGTTTATCCTGTTATTTCCCCGTCGATGCTTAACCATGTGTTTCAAACTACTACAAGCCTCAGTTTGGTAATATTTGTGTGAAATAATCGTTTTAATCCAGAGAAATGACAGGGTCAGTCCACTCATTGGTCTTTTGGAGATATAATGGTATGTACGATCTATGAGATAATGATCATGCAGAAAAATTACTAACATCTGCGCAGCTGTAAAATCATGACTTTAGAAAGCAGTTAAACAGATTATTATTAATAATAATAATAATAATAATAAAAACTGTGTCTGTATCTCACACAAAATAAATGAGATACACATTTAGAATGTATAGGTATTCCGTTGTTAATAATTATGGGTTGAATTTAATGAATTCATTTAGATATTTATACCCATATCCTTTAGACTGTTGATCACTTGAATCCTTTTTTGACTAATTAAGACCCAGATGGTTTTCTGCTGCTAAACAGATTCATCTAATTAATATGTAGGCTGCACATTTCGATTGAGTGTGAATTATATGGACGGCAACTCAAGGAAGAAGTCTCAAACAAATGAGGTAACAACAAGTAATTTAAGGTCTTATGCATATTAATGTACAAGAAGTTTGAGAATAATGTACAATATGTGGTGTCAAAAGGTACTGTAGCTGTAGGTGTTATAATTATGTTCTTTTAATTATGTTCTGTCTTTAGTAATAGTTGATATAGTTACCAGAAATTCCATATAATCCTGTACAATACAAAAATTGAGATTAAATTAGATTTTCTTATTAGGTGTCTAGTGTTGTGTTGCTGTAAATAAAACACTGTCCCATTAAAATGACAAAACATTGTACTTTGTTGAGTGTTCTTGAGCGTTTGTTTTGATTAAATTGTTGGGAAATGTACATTTTAGAAATATTCTTATCATTACATGTGTGAGTTTAAAATAAACCATCATTGCTCTTGACAGTTTCCACCACTGTGTAGGCACACCATCCTATAGAGAGGTGGTGGTCAGCACCAAGCTCACTGTAGCTGTAATGAGCAAGCAGGTGAGATACACATGCAATGAGGAGCCTGATCTTGTTAGATAAGTGACACCAAATATCAGTGAAGGAGACTAAGTGCATGTGGTAACTGTACAATCTGGCATATGCCACATCAAAGCATGATGAGGCTCCTGCCACAACTTGTCACATCACTTCATTGTAACTGCGCTGTCGTCACTTCACAGCTTAATTAAAGTGATTTCAGGTGTTTGGTTACACATCTGAGAGACCGAGAAAGTGTCTTGACTGAAATCAGCTGCCTTCTATAAATATTCCCCTTGCAGCCACCTCCACAGCCAGCGTTCAGCTCAGATGAGAAGTAAGTGTGACACCCAGTGGCACTGACAGTAATAACATCTTGTATTTATGACGGTCCTCGCATGAGGAAAAGTGCAAATGAATCATACATGATTAGTGACACGTGAATCATTTGAAATCATTTGAAACAATACATGATTGCAGTCTCTTTCCTGAATACATCACACTCATTTGAATGCAGCCTGTTGCGTGCAGATTCAGTGATTAAATTATTCACAAACCAACCTAAATTCCATATATACATGACCTGGTTTGTAATTTCCCAAGGCAGGCCATGAAGAAATGACTTTGTCATGTGCATTGATGGCAACTAAAATATCTTACACACGTCATGTAAAACTATAAATCCTCAGGCCAAAGTCAACAGGGGGTCAACAAAGTTTTTGTGCTCCACGTTCCTGGCAGCTGAAGGCACCGCTTCACATTGAGCTCAGATGGAGACAAATGTTGTCAGACTCTGTGGTGGAGGGTAAAAACATCCTATCTGGAGAGAATGTTTTCACATTATGCCGAAAACTAATTACAAGCAATAAATTAATTTCACGCTACTGCTTTAGAATTAATTGCATCTTTACAGAAGTGACTGGAAGTGATGGCTCAAGCAGCTCTGATAAGGGTGGACACACAAAGTGGTCTATTGAATTATGGGGCTTATCAGTACCATTGCCTTATATAGGGACACACTTGATAATCCTTAAAGAAATTATCTAAAATTTGCGTTTCTTGTGGGTTTTAATTGCTGCATGCCATATGTTAATACAGCTGAGCATGTTGTTTCTTGCAGTAATCCTTTACAGGAATGTTCCTCTTACAATCAAGCTTTGTTTTTGAATGCAACTGTGTAAAAATGCATGTCAGCACAGTAAAAGAGTGAGGATTAATGAGGTATCTTATCATAAAATATCTGCCACCATCATCACCAAACTCCTACACGGTGTTCAGTTTGAACTGACATGATACATTTCACACCCACTGAATGGTAAGACTCTATAAATAAACTTTGTCACAAAAGATTTTTTGCTGATCAAGTAACATTCATTCACTCCTAGGTCTTAATCCTAGGTCATCACTGTGAGCAGTTTGTTTGTCAGAAATTCGTAACAACACAACCTGAAACCCGCATGTTAAATATCTGACCCCCTAGTAAATATGTATGTAATTCCTCAGAAATGTATGGGTGTATCCAAAAATTTAAATCATTGCAATTTTGCATTTCAGATGATTACCAGTCGCACACAAAGCATTTACAGTATTTCTGTAGAGAATAGTAATTAAAAAGAAAAGAAAGACTGTTTATTGGTAAAATACAGGTAATAGAGATGCTCTCTGTGCTTAGAGTGCCTTCTTTAGATATTTAGGTTAACTGATTATTTTCATTATTTCAAGTTAAGTGACTTTTCAATATTCTCTTAATTGGCCCCAGTGGGATTTTGAGTAAAAACCCCTTGATGTCCACATCTCGTTCACATCCTTACATCCCAAAGTTGTGACAGTATTATTGTAATCTCTGCAGATAATATTGTTGTATTTTTAACAAGAACAGTGTTTTAACAGTGTTTGATCACAGCAAGAGACCAGTTTCATTCCAAGATCTAATACTCCCCCCACCCTTTTCTCCGATTCTCTGCTGTCATCTTTGATACTCGTCACCACAGTCACATGACTGATGGTCCTTTCAAGACCCTGTAATTACATTTCCAGCTTCAGATTTGTAATTCATCACATTGACACATCATCTGCATGTCATCTACACAAAAGTTGGTGAATTGTTTACAAGTGTCAATGCTTTTTTTAAAATATATTATCTATAGATTATAATTATAAGTAAAGTATAGTAAGATTGAGAACTTGTGGGAGGTTTTCATTTGGATTTCAACACATTTGTTATAATTTATTGAGGCCTGTGCATGCTACCGCTGAGCTTGTTTTCTACAGAATCTCACCATTTTAAATGTTTTTAATCATTTAAAAGTGATGATGGGATGTTGACTGGACCCTACAGTGAATTTTCTTTTACTTTTTAAAAAGTTAATAGCTTCTCAAATGTTTCACTGTTTAAAAATAGATAGCAATAATTATAGAGCTAAGTGTTGGGGCAACTGGTACTTGTATACTGTTGGCACGATATGTGCACTAACTTGATCTGTAAAAGGCCAGAGGTAAAGATTAGACACAGGGTTGGGAGTTCGGCAGAAAGTGTCCTATTGTAGCCTTGAGATTGTGCAAGCTCAGAGTGCCGCACCCAGTAAATCATTCACCAGTGTGTAAACAGTGAGCACAATGAGCCACTATTTGAAGTCTTATCTTCTGTTCTATCTTCCTGCTAAAGTATAGAGTCAAAATAGTGCAAGAAATACTTTATTTTTAATTCACAAGTTTATGTTTATTAAAAAAAACATACTGTAACAAGGAATCCAAGCTGCAAGCAAAGTTACAGTTAACTTGAAAATGCTTTGAAAAAATATTTTGAATTATGCTTCCTTTTAATTAAGCCGGAGACTTATATAAGAATACCGCTGCTACAGAAGCACAAAACATTCTTTAACGACCATGCAAAAATTGCAATTTCAACAACTTTATTTGAAGATATGGGAATGTCAGATTTCCCTTAATGTGTAGCTTCAGTGGCATTTTCCTTTTCTGAACCATTTAGTGTGTCTAATATCTGGTCACTCTTGTATTGAGACGGTTGCAGGCGGTGCCGGTTAACACCTCAATCCTGGCATTCACGCCCTTGTGCTGACTTTCACAGGATTACTGTCAGAATGTTGCAATAACCTCAGTGACACCCAAAGACGGTCAAGAGCCGCACTGGAATGTGTAAGCACAGATTATTACTGTATGAATTGGGAAACCAGTGGAAGTCAGAACATATATAGTTTTTTAAATGATAAATAGTTTTAAGCATGTAATTTGAAAAGGAGCATTTTCATGTAAAATATTACCAAGGCAATTGTAATCTTGTCTTAAATTCATTTAGGTATTTATTTCTTTTAAAAAATATATCAAAACTATTCAAATTTAGAGCAATTTAAAAGCAACCACATAAATGCAAAACTGTATCATTTACAGTGAACACAGATTTTTAGTGACACCCAAAATACCCAAAGTTGTTACTAATTGATAAAAAAAAAAAACCTTGCAGCGCATCACTGCATATATCTATACATCAGCTAATATTAACCAGCAACACTTTGAATGACACAAATACACTAAGTAATATATGTACAACTGATTGCATCTGCATAGTTTTCAGTGCAAAAGACTTTTACCACAAAAGCAGCAAAGAGAAGAAACAGAAGCAACACCAAGCTCACACTGGCAGCTTGTTCTTTTTCTCATTTCATTCATGATCAGGGGCAAACCAAGCATTCAGATCCCAGGCCTCTCTACATCCTGTACGATGATAAGTAAACATTATTTTTCAGCTGCGTTGCTCATGTCTTTGTACAGACGCCTGCTAGAGTTTTGAACTTTGGTCCGAGTGTGTTTAGGAAGTCAAGGTTATCATTGTCGCCAACGTCACTGCAGCATCCCACAGAGCCAGCTGCAGAGCCCACTCCCTCAAACCCATAGGAGTGGATGATGTCGTCCGCGTACCGTCCATCCTCCTCTGTTCCCAGATAGGCCAGTTTCTGAAAGACAAGACCGGAAGGGAGAGGAAGCGTTTTATTACTTCATATGGACTAAGCCTGGGTGATGGGAGAGGAGATACTACACCGTGCTCAGGATATGATTGGCAGTCAAGATATTACACAGCAAACAAACAATTCACCAGCAAGTTAGAGAAATAATATTTCTCACCAAGAAGTTGAGAAATATTAAAGTTTACACAGGATACTATCACGGCTTAGAGAACAAGATTATATATTACACATGAGAGTTACCTAAGCTCTTACAGATAAAAAAGAAGTTATTAAACCTCAGAGAATGAAAGGCGAATGAATCTGGACACATTTAATTGTGCCGCTTTTACGTTGTGCCAACTTCCACACTTATTTTTTGTTGTACTATATATATATATATATATATATATATATATATATATATATATATATATATATATATAAAAATCTTAACATTTATTTAATCATAAAACAACATTACCTCATGTATGTAGCGGCCATTTGTTTGCCAGGTGTGGAGAAATGCTGAGTCCTGCATGAGGTGTCTGTTGTCAAAGCCCATGCCGCTAGTGAATTGACCTCCACTGTACTGTTGAGCACCATACTGGCTATCATACTGGCCGGAAGAATAGTGCTCTTGCATATCATTCGTAACAACACCGGACTTATACTGCCCAGCCCCGTGTGTGCTTAGGGCTCCGATCGTGCTGGAACTCTTGTTCCCCGGCCATCCTGCATTCGTCAGAGAACCCTTAACTGAGCCCTTCACTGCTGGTTCAACAACCGTAGTGGGGACAGTGATGAGACTTGAATCCTGCAGAGCAAAACAACAATAGATTTTAAAAGAGCAACAATTACATAAAGGAAGCAAAGCAAAAAAAACAAACAAAAAAAAAGGTTAAGATGAAAATAAGGTTCCTTTACAAAAACATAAGCCCTGGCAATGGTTTCATTATTCTGTCCTCACCACTTGTTCCCCTGGGGCTTCAGTGTTTGATGCGAGCAGGATTCCACCACTGTCTCCTGCATCATCAAGTTCCATCTTCTCGCGCTTTGTCACACAGAAAAAGGCAATCAACATGCCTGCAAAAACATAGCAAGTATGTTAGAAATAAGTGCAGAAGGAGGGCATTTTTATAATAAACAATGTTCCATGTGTGGTAGGCCTCACAAGCATAATGACATTATAGACCGTATAATTCCATCACATATTGCTCGGTTCCCAATATACAATGCATAATTCAGTGACAGAACCAGAACTTTTTTTTTTTTTATCATTCTTCCTACACATTTACACATGCATGAGCACAAAAATCTGGTTTCATTATCTACACAGTATAGCCTGCACAATTCTGCTGGCATGATTTTGCAGTGGGGGACTCACAGAGCAGTAGGAGGAGGGCCAGAGGCAACAGCATAGCCAGTAAAGCCAGTGGCCCTAATGACACAGAGCTTTGCTTGGCCAAGCAGGCTCCATTCCTGCACTGGCAGATCCTCACTTTCACCGTCTGTGTTTTACCAAAGCCCTGCAGATCTCTAACGTCCATGGGAACTGTGTGTATTCCTGTAGGAAGGGGTTTGATCTGCTGCAATGTAGCTGCCGTATCTAAGGAGGAAAGACATGTAAAATTATGAACAGCCTCAAGTTTCTCAAAGAAATAGTAACAAAATGCTGTGCAAAATGCTTTAACCTTTAAAATGAATGTTTCACAACAGATCAGAATACTGTTATCATTATGATGATTCACTTTTTTATACCCAAAAACGTTATTTTGTATCAACATATTCACCCTCCATAATCTGGTGTGTCGAACAGAGCTTACAGAAAGTGGTTGCCATCACACATAGAATGAATTTGTTTGTAAACCCAATTAAACAACAGCAAAATAATATCAAAACATGCAGGATTATATACCCTGTATGTCCCAAACACATACTAGAGCCCAACCTATAAATCTAAAGTTCAATTCGCATCAGCCAATATTAGCTAATCACTTTTACAAATGCAAAAGTGGTGTTTATATGATTTTGGAAACAATGTCACTATTGCATAATTTGGCCACCAGAATAATGTCTCAATCAGTACATGTCTTGATAACGGGTTAGATCGGCCAATATATCATCAGATTTTCTTTTTACTTTTACTATTGGAATCAGTATCCACTCAAAAAATCAATTATTAGTCAAGCTCTAAAACTCTAACTTCTACAAAACCTGGACTAAAATCTGGTTAGACTTGGTGTCAGTGGTTTATTTGGATAGCTTTTACTAAAATACACGTGTCTGGGGGATAATGAATATTTGATTAACCGAGAATCATATGTTCACTGCTGTAAGTAGTAGAAATGCTTTTTGAGTTTTTACATAAGTTTTGATATTGTTTTGCTGTTTAACAGGCTACGTTGTATAATTGATGTAGAACAAAAGTATTTAACTGTCCGATTAGACTACTTCTCTGAAATAAAACTACTGTAATTTTCTTATTTTGTTTAAAAGACACTCTTTGACAGAGAAATAGGTAAGAATACAAAGACATACCATTAAATTTTGTCACAGACCATTTGTCATCGTGGCCGCCTGGCAAACTAAAGGTGAAGGGGCTAGAATAGGGAGATTGGTCTAAGTCTTCAGCCACAACCAGCACAGAGCCAAGTTCTCCTTCCTTCTCACACAACACCAAATCGCTGGTGGGGACCACTGGCACGTTGTCGTTGTCATCCTCCACCTGAATGATGACTGTTCCTGTGCCTGTCTTGGCGCCTGAAATACATGAGTATTCTGTTAGTATTCATGCAAGACAAAAAAAACTGGGCATGTCGGTGCCCAAAACAAACTGTATACACCTCGTTGGCTGCATTCTGACATCACATGGGTGCCAGTTATCTGGAAATTTGAAATTCTCAAAAAGCATCTGAGGGAGGAACCCAATTTTCATCACCACACCAGAAAACTGTGAGTCACTATAAATGACTAATCACATCACGTGTCGTCAATAGGTGTTTTCACGTGGGACATTGTCCGGGCAAAGCTGTTTGTACAGATACTGGTAAGGGTGGGTATAACTAATACCACCTACAGGCATAACAGTACCATGGCAATATGTCATATGTGGCAGGACTTGACTTGATATCAAACTCAATGGAGATAACAAGTTTATGAAGGAGGTAAAAAAATATGAGTAAAGAATCAAAAGTGCAGTGTCGAAGGCTGTGATTTCTTATGTAATCTTGTGCTGATAAGCTTCAGCTGAAACAATGGAGGAACAAGAGATACACTTGAGCTTATGCTAGTATGTCAATTCTAGCATAAGCTCAATTCTGTATGGAGTCCGTTGTTCATATATATATATATATATATGTGTGTGTGTGTGTGTGTGTGTGTGTGTGTGTGTGTATATGTATGTATGTATATGTATGTATGTATGTATGTATGTATATATATATAGCATTAAAAGCAACGTACTTGCATCCACAGCCTTCATGGTGATGTTGTAAATTCCATCTTGAACAAACGCTGACTCTCTGTCAATTGTGTTTGCAACCCTCAGCTCGCCGGTATTTTTGTCAACATTGATCCAGGAGCCTGGGTCCATGGTCTTGTAATAACTGAGAGACAATGGAAACAGTACTTTTGTATTAGTACCACATTTAGTTCAGCAGTGAAAGTCTGCCCTCAAGTGTTCAAGAGAGGTAACGTAAAGTTGTATTGGAGTCTTGAAAAGGAGCTACGATTGTGTCTGTTATGAGCCACACTGTACTACGTAAGTAGTAAATAAAGTAATGATGCTTACGTGATGCCCTTGCTGTTCTTGGTCTCAGGATCTACAGCTGTGTAAGCTCCTATCAGCGTGCCGTTCGGTGTGTTCTCTTTGACGATGAAGCGGACAGTAGGTGCTGTGAATTCTGGACCTTCGTCAACATTGCTGACAGTCAAATCCACAGGAATGGACAGCCACTGGGCAGTGGTGCCACTCAGCTCAGCTTCATTACGTGCCATAACCTCAAGCTTTATATTTTTGGTCTTTTCATAATCTAAGGGCTGGAAAAAACAGAAGATGTAAGTCTGTGATATTAATATTACTGCCACAACTACAACTACTTCCAATTCAACTAATAATTATAATTATAATAACAACAACTTAATAACAGCTGCAATATAAAATCCTACTCACCTTAGAGATGTACAGAAGCCCCTCATTTGTTTTGGGGTCTCTATCGATTCTGAAATTTCCATTTTCATTTCCTTTGGTGATGACAAATTTAGAAACCCAGTTTGGTGTGTTTATTAAATCCTTATCTTCAACGGGAATTCGGAGGACAAGTTTTCCACTTTCGTTTTCCCTGACAGTGACTTCATACTAAAGGAAATTTGAAAAAGTGTCACTTACATTTGACAACACCGCTTTAACCTCCAAAGATGCACCTGTTATCGACAGTTCTTTTTTTTTTTTTTTTTTTTTTAGTAATTGCTAATCACTTACAGATGTTTTTGTGAAGGTCGGTGGGTTGTCGTTGATATCAGCCAGATTAATGGTTGCTGTGCCTGTATTGGACAAACCATTTACTGCACCATCCATGTCTTTGATTTGTACTGTCACCATATGCTTGTCTTGCACCTAAAGAAGAAATATGGCAAAATGATACAAGAAAAAGGTAAATATTGTGTTGTGATGAGGAACAAGACCCAGATAAAGCATTTGAATCATCTAATATCTATGTCTGAGTAAATTAATAACACAATGATGTCGGTGCTCACCTCTCTGTCCAGGGTGTTAGTTACTGTGCTGATGACACCTGTCGCTGGGTCGATGAAAAACAGGTCTAATCCATCCAAGAGACTATACCTGATCTTGACATGGAGAGTTCCGCTTTTGTCTCTGTCTGTAGCGTTCACCTTCCCCACCACTGTCCCTGTGGTGTAAAATATAATCACTGAGTTTATCATCATCCACACAGAAGGTCAAACACTCAAATATGATGTGTATTTCACGTTCCTCACCTGCTTTGCTTTGCTCAGGAACAGTCAACTGCAGTGGCATTTGGAACTGCGGCGCATTGTCATTCACGTCATCTACGTCCACTCGGATGTCCAAAGGTAAGTCTGTCTGAGCATGTGTTTTGATGTTGTAAACTCTGGTAACTAACTGAAAAAAGGAAAAAAAGTCCATTTTACAAGGTCCACACACTCTTTATGAACTATATGAAGTGTAAAGCATGTCATGTGGTTTAATTTCCTTTCTACGTCAGAGATGTACTTTAGTGACAAATATTAATGATTCCACTTAAGGGTCAAATGAAGATAATTAACATTATGGTTTCACACTAGAGCTTTATTTGACTAATTCAGTTGATTGTGAGGACTGTTGGATGGTCAAAACAAGCACCTTGGGGTTTAGGAAACTGTGACTTTCTAAAAATAATAATAATGAGAAATTTTATTTATAGAGCGCTTTTCTAGATACTTAAAGAGGCTTAATCAGATTTGTTGATAAGGAAAATAATCCTTAGTTGCGGCATTATTTCACACTCACTGTAAAAGAGTCATACATCTCACGGTCAACTGACTGGTGCAGAGACAACATTCCGCTTGTCCCGTTAAAACCGAACACTCCAATAGGGGCCTCATTGTAACCAGGGCCACTGAGCTCGTAGTACACATTGAACTTGGCTGCCGAATCGGATACAATCTGCAACAGAAAGCGAACACATACAGGTAAAAACAAACACTATAATTTTGTTATACATAAACCATCTATCATATAGGCAACCCTCTTTCTGCATGCAATACTTTTAAATGAATCAAGGAAAAAAAAAACATGTGACTCCATGAGACCCTTAGGCAATCTGATGTGCAGGCATAAAAACAACAAAGCAATCAGAAGAAAGTTATATAATAATAGGTGTGTTTCAGTGTGTGAATCAGATAATCCGGGGACAAGAACATGGGAGGAAAGAAAGGGCACCAAGAGGAAAATTAAGACAATTAGTTTATTTGTTTTGTTAATAAAGACTTCATAGTATTTATAAGATTACCATGTCAATGTCTTTTGGAAAAGGCCCCTTATCATTCTCTAATATGTTGAAGGGAGGAGGACTCCACCGCCTTTTGGATCTCTTCAGGAAGCCTTTTTGCTGTGAAATACAAACAGGTCAGAATTTGCTTTTTAAAAAAAAGCCTCATTAACAATATGACTTGCATGTACCAGGCATAATATAACCTCACCTCTCTTTCGCTCTCTTGCATTGTACTGTGAACAAGGTGAACTTCCATCTCACTTTCCGGTCCACTATTGTCCTGAGCCCACACAGAAAATGTCCGCCCTCTGGTTGACACTAATACAGGACTAACAGCTACTACTGCTCCATTACTCCTGATGGTAAAACTTGGGTCTCTTACAGTAAAGTGCAATGATTTGGTGTTACAGTCGGACACCTCAACTAAAAAAAAAAATACACAGAGAGTAAAGAAACGGTGAAAGGGGCTTTAAAACAACAATAAAAGCCAGTATACGGACTTTAATGGGTTTCACGGTGTTGAAGAATAAAGATAATGAATTAATGAGCTAATAATCAGTCATAAATACCTTTTGTGATCTCGTATCCGACCGGAATCATTTGTGGCACAAGTACGTAGTGAGAGCTCGGGATAATACAGGACTCAACGCAGGACAGGACCTGAAGTTTCAAACAGGAGTTCAAATCACTAATTTGTTAAGTTTCCCATATAGGTAGTTACACTGATACAATATAACTTTATATCTGCTGAATATTTACATGGTCGTTACATTTAGAACAATAAAGACAGTTGGTTTAGAGGATATCATTTTTTTAAAAAAAACGAAAACGAAAACTGGAAGTACTTACCATCAGCAGGCAGATGTCGAAAATTAAAACATTCGCCATTTTTTTAACTTTGTCCAGTGGCCGTAGCACTCCGCCGCCAGTTGTCCGGAGAGTGGCGGATAATTCGTATCGGTGAGCTATAAACTCAAAAGGAGAAAGTCGTCTCTCTCCTACACTTGTCCTCTCATTCACATAAGACAGACTTCGCTCTGGGCGAGTCGTCTGTCTGTCAGTTGCTGGTTGTGAGTCAGTAGTCAAGACACACCTTGGCTGCCCCACCCAGACTGTGATCCTCCTTATACGACGAGCAAGCAAAGCACCTTAAGGCTTCGGACTGTGTTTGTGTGCAACTGTACTTAATGCTGAACACGTAAACTTCCTTAAACTTTGCAAACATGTTTTTTCTTTCTACCAGCAGGGGGAAACATTTACTAAATCTTCTGCCAGCTGAAGTCATGGTAAATTTTAGAATGTTGCAAGACATCAAAACATAACTAGAGACCATATCATTTCTCGTGGAAGAGTTATAGTTGCACCATGTGAGATACAACCGCCATAAAGCTTTAAATGAACTTTATATTAACTTTTATTAATGCTGAGCAGGTGCCCTTGAAGTTGTGTATGCCACAGAAGAAAAGTTAACACTGTCCATGTTTCAGAAATCTTTTTTTTTTTTTTTTAGGCTATTTACCCTTTGGACAATAATTTGTCTTTCATCTTGTTTTTCAAGAGCATCTGGTCCGAGAAACCTCTCCCATGTCCACACAAAGATTGACCCCTGCATGCCTCTTCTCGCTCTCCACTGAAGCATTCTGGTAGGAGGAACAGAATCGGGCTCCTCAGTTAACACCACAGGAATGTGAGCTGAATGGAGGCTGGTGTGTGTGGGAAGGGGAGGGGAGGGGGGGGGGCTCTGCTCCCACAGCCAGGCGCTCACTATCTCTATAAACTGCTGATAAAAGTGAGAGTGATCAGAGCCAGAAACACTGGGCCTTTGTCGTTTGGAAATGTCTTTTTTGCATCTACTGTAAAAAGAGTAAACCTTGCTTAAAAGTGCATTGGGAAGTCCCATTACATGGGGCTGCACATACAGGAAAGGTGAGAAAAGAAAGACTGTGAGTCACTGGCGAGGACATTGTGAAAAGGCTCAGCGGCTGGGAGCCTTAACAGAAAATTCAAAACAGACTCAGCAAAACACCCCCCTTTGTCACTCCCTAGCTGAAATGGAAGGGATTTATTGTTGTGTTCAGGCTGCAAAGTGCATGTATAGTACACAGTAAAAGTATGTTTGAATAGTTAAATCCGCTATGTTTCTGTTTATTCTCTTGGACACAACATCTGACCTCTCCCTCCTACACTGTTAATGGCGTTACTTTTCTGCTGAGTACAGTACAGTTTGAGGTCAGCCAAAGATGATTAATTTTTACAGGAAAAGTCTTGGGCCATAATACGAAGTAATACACAAATTGTCTTGAGTCATTATCACATGACTTCGGTTTGGTATAGTTTAATTACTATTAATATTCGGATAGGTATATGAACGTGTTATTGTGAAATCTAGTTTGAGAACTAGTCAACAACAAGGTATGTTTACTGCCAGGATGCATCATACATGCCGGAAGACTAATGGCAGATGTCTAAAACAACACATTTAAAAGATGTAAAAGCAAATGCAAATATAATTGTTCAATTGATGACAGCGACATAAGTCCCTGAGGTAAGAAAGTTTTCAGAGTGCACCTAATGCAACTACTCCACGCCCTTTGGCCGAGTGCCAGCGAAATGCAGGGTGGAGCACTTGCGTCATGTGTGAAGTTTTAGTATTTGGGTGAGACAAGTTGCTTGGTGGCGTCTTTATAGAGTATGATGTGACTAATAGTTATCTCATTGCAATGCATGAACTGTTGCAATCAAACATTAGAAAATACAGGCTTTATCTTACTGAAACTCACACATTGTTATACAGTAAGCCCTGCAATGAATCCTTCTTTCATGAAGGTAATCTTTGTTGAAACTGTATTTTAGAGACGTGTTAATTCAACTTCGTGGTCATTTATGCAGTTGAATTCTATTGTGATATATTGAGAAGTAATTAATATTTACCCTACCCTTATTAATATAAATGGGGTGAGAAAAATATTAGAAACAACTGTAAGTATAACAATTCAACAGCACTTCAATCTACAGCCTTAAAAATTACCATAAAGTTAAATCAACTAAGGCTCCAACTAACAATTATTTTCATTATTGATGAATCTTGCAATTATTCTCTAGCTTAATCGATTAGTTGTTCGGTCCATAAAATGTCAGAAAATGGTGAAAAATGTCAATCACTGTTTCCCAGAGCACAAGAGGCATCCTCAGAGGCATGTCTTGTTTTCTCCGACAAACAGCCCACAACCCAAAGATATTCTATATATACTGTACATATACTATCACAGATGAATAAAGAAACCAGAAAATATTCACAGTTAAGAAGCTGGAACCAGAGAATTTTGGCATTTTTCTTTTTAAAAAAATGACTCAAAATGATTAATCGATTACAAAAATAGTTGGCGATTAATTTTCCGTTGACGACTAATCATTGCAGCTCTAAAATCGACATATCTCTCAGTTTAACAAAAACTTAACATTATGACCTTCATGAAGGATTTGTTAGTTTTAGCTAAGTGTACAAAATAAACTGAGAGAAAATTAAATCATACAGAAATAATTCCATATTATTTATTCTTGATCTGGATAGTCTACATGAATTATTTGTGAAAAACAGCTCCAGAGAAAATATACTTCAAGTGGTTATACCTTACCGCTTTAATAAGAAACTAGGTACTTTATTTGACTAGTACATTGCATTAATGCAATTCATAAAATAACTACCCTGCCAATATACTGTACCTACACCCCAGCATATACATTTATTTGTCAGTCAAAATAGTCATTACATGCACATCAACACTATGGTGGATTCTGAGGCCATGTTTGTTTCTCAGGACAGAGACATGTTGACAGAACATACATTCTTCAAAAGTGGTTTGGTCACTCAAACTGGACAGACTCATGCAACCTGACACACCTGGATCATGTTTCATATGTCATGAGTGGCTTACTCTGCTGCAGTTTCAGGTAGTGTGTGCTGACACAAATGATTCTGATTATCCAAACTTTTGTCTTGATCTTTCCTGTCAAATCTCTGTGAAAATAATGACTCCGACAGGATTGGTCTAGAGACGGTAACCCCATCCCTCCACTTTTATCTTTATCTGATGTGAGAATTTTTATTGTGTATTTGCCATGCATGATATGGTACCATGGAAACCACCCTCCCACCTTTGTGCTTGCATTGCTTTTAGTTTCTAAGAAACCTGATGAAGAATGAATAATTGCTGAACAAAAGAAATCACCCTCATTGTGGTAAGAAACTGGTGTGTTCTGTATTCCAGTGAAATGTATTGTCACATGATTATTCCATAATTCCTTTGAAGAAACTAATGTTGTACTCAGGCAAGATAAACCTGATACTCTATTTCTTCTTTCGCCCACCTTTGACCATGGGGTGTAAACGTTATTTGTATCTTAGCAACACAAACGCCCGGTGCCAGTGTCCACCTTTTTCCTTATCTCTTTTTCTCTCTCCCTCTCTGTAAAACAAACACACCTAAGCCTACATGCGGCCACTCTCACTGTCACACACACACACACACAAACACACACAATCCAGTGTGCAGCTGAGTGTTTATGAGTGGTGAACCCAGAAACAGAGGTGTACCTCTTGGGAATTTCACAGGCACATGTGAAGTTTTACAGATGAGTGATGAAGCATTGGTCTAAAGAGAGTCCAATATTTTTTTTTTTTTAACTGGATATTAAAATCAATAATAGTAAATAAATAAATAGTAGTCTTTGCCACAATCTGCAAACTCAACCTGGGCATCTAATCTTATTATTGAGTATTGCTCTCAAACACAAAACAATTATTTCAGACACTGTCTCCAGATTCAAGCACGCCTGTTTGGTTTGGACACATTTTTGGGGGTCATTCTGGAGTAATTTCCTCTCAGTACGGTCCTTTTTTTTTCTTTTCTTTTTTTTCTCCCTCTCGCGGTCAAAGACAATAGGTTGCACACAAATATTACAGCTATGCTCAAAGTGGACACAGCCACCTCCTTTCCCCGCCTGTTATCAGCAGTGGCTTGTGAGCAACAGCAGAGAGGAACCGCCTATTGCAGTAAAAACTTCTTCCTCCCTTTGGAAAGGGTCAAAGTTTGTACGAAACCAACAACAGATTCAGGCAGAGACGCGATTTCATCTCAACAGCAGGATTTATCGAGCTTACATTCTTCAAGAAGATGGCTCCACTGCTGAAATGCAGTTTTTTAATCCTGTTGGCGTTCAACCTAACTGTAAGTAAAGACTTTGTTAAAAGTCTTAAAGTTTGTGTTCGTGGATGCGTATTTTTGTTGAATAACGGGTCTTTAACAGGTGTGGCTCGTCTCTGGTGCGTTAAATGAAGACTAGTCAAAGTTAAACGATCAGGTACAAGTAGCAAAAAGATACGACAGGAAAAGTAAATGCGTAGTCTTTAGTTTAGACTCACATATTGGGCTTGAAGGTCACGAATCAGCTCTATATTACAGTTTTTCATAACTGTCTTCCTTGATACCGGAATCTGGAAAAACCCTACATAGTTTTTGATGAAGTGCAACTATCATGTGAAAGTCATTATCAAATGTCGATTTCTCCAAATAAACCGTTTTTAAGCTTTAAGACAACTGTAGATTTTAATGTGGATGACGATTTTGGAGATGTTTTAAGTATGTTGTATATTTGATTATGGATTTTTTCCACCACCTAACAGAGAGGATGGTCATATTTTACTGGCAACAACTCCAAAAAGTCCCCAGTTGGTCTAATCTCTAGTGATCTAAAATAAAGACTTTATGCGTAAACTAATGCCATTTGTGTTTGAGTCAGGGACAACAATACCATACGATTTTGTGATTATTACATATTAATAATGACCGTCTTTTTCCTCTCTCTTTGTTTACCTGCAGCCTGTTCCTGTGGGGGCAGAAGGAAACGGGCCAGTGTTACAGAGACAGAAAAGAGAGTGGATCATCGCTCCCAGAAAGCTATATGAAAACCATGATTACACCGGCTTGGAATATATTGCTAGAGTGTGTACTTTTTTGTTCAGTTTTGTTTTCTAAAGAATTCTATTAAAGCTGAGTTAAGAGTTTTTTTTTTTTTTTTTTAAATTAACATTTACTCAGTCATGCAGGTATTTAATGTTGCAACAGTTCATTCCTCTTCCACCTCATTGGTTTAATCCTAAAGCCACCTTTGTTTCTAAAGCACCTAGTGTAGTCTGAGATAACAACTGCGTGAGAGCAACTACCCAGACATTCATAATGAGTCAGTTCACACTCAGTACATGACGACGAATACAGCCTTATTCAGATGTTTAGAGACACACACACACACCTGTGTTTGATGTTCTAAAGCTTATCAAGTCTCACATATCAGCCAGAAGTTTTAGGATCAGAGCCATGTTGTCATCATTAGATATGTTAATGAGTCATGTGCTAACAAACAATTGTGGCTTCTGTGTGTGTAATGGTTTTCATCAGAGCAAACATTAAGTAGAAAAGCAAATACTTTTGTTTAGCATACATGCCACGTCACATGCTTGCATTTACATGATCTGAATGGCCTTAATTTGAAATGATACCTCATACAATACAGTATATTAGTTTGTGATAAAAAAAAAAACGTATTGTTACATTTTCCTTTGTAATTCAATATCTTACATTTCATTCATTTTGTGTTTGTGTATTTGTGTTTCAGATTCGTTCTGATAAAGAGAATTTTACGAAGATATTCTATTCACTATCAGGGCAGGGTGCTAACGAGCCCCCTGAAAATGTATTTCGTGTCGACAGTAAGACAGGTTTTGTGAAAATCTACTCCATATTGGACCGCGAGCAGATCCCTTCCTATCATGTAAGAGCACATAAAAATTCCTGTTTCTCAAATCAAAAGCATTTTGGAATCACATCCTCAAGTTGGACAGTGAGGAAATGGTAAAGCAGTTCTGATATCTCTTTTTGTAGCTAATAGGTAAAGCAGCATACGAAAACGGGAGCCCTGCAGAAAAGGATATTGACCTTAGAATTACTGTTCTGGATGTGAATGACTGTCCACCAGTCATTAAAGTACAGCAAGTCGGATCCGTCAATGAATCCAGTGCAGCAGGTATTTTACAGTAAGACATTTACAGTATGGTATATTTGTGGCACGGCTCAGGGAAACAAGCATATGTTCACTTTTATTTAACCGCTGTCAGCAGTTAACTGACTACAGATATATTATTTCATTCCCTTTGGTGATTTCTAGGTACTGTTGTCATGAAAGTGATAGCTACTGACGCTGATGAAGAGAACACACTCGCCTCCAAGATCTCCTACAGAATTGTGGAGCAGAGTAACATAGGTGGAATGTTCAACATCAACTCTGAAACCGGAACGGTCATGGTTCAACGGAGCACTCTGGATAGGGAGGTGAGGCACTTTACTGAGCCATTGTGCCTCTTCTCATCTAACTACAACTAATTCTATTTGTTGGAAACATTTTTTTTCCATATCAGTTATGTTATGTTGTCTTGCATGATGACACAAGCATCACCACGTTATGTAAACATGCTTTCTTTTTCATCATAAATTCCTACTACTTGTTGAATCACAGTTAACGGAGAAGAAAAAAACATTTTGTAATGTTTTTGCAATATTTAACCAAATATTAATACTGAATTATATTTATATATGTCAGTCAACATTTTTTTCTAGAATCTAAACTCTTGAATGCATTAATCAGTAAATTGTATCTCTGCTGTATTTTTAAGACAAAAGATACATATAGGTTGACTATAGAAGCCTCTGACATGGGTGGACAATCGGGAGGAAACTTTGGAACTGGACAAGTTGAGATAAAAATTCTGGACATAAATGACAATATCCCCACCCTGGAGAAAGAATCGGTACATGTGACATTTACCACCAACAATACATTCTGTTCTTCTTTAATTGGTTTCTTTAATCATGTGTGGCAGTAACCGTAGTTCTAAAGCAACTGTTGGTGTGCGTTTTACTGTATTTACAGTATGTTGGGAGTGTGGAGGAGAATACCATCAATGTGGAAGTGATGAGGATCAAAGCTATTGACCTGGATCTGATTCACACTGACAATTGGCTGGCGGTCTTCAAAATAATACAAGGGAATGAGGCTGGCTATTTCAGTATCACTACTGATTCTAAGACCAACGAGGGAATTATCATGATTCACAAGGTAAAGGAGTGTAATCTCATTTTGATGGACTATAGATATAGAATGTCGTTCCACTACAAAACCTAATTTGAACTGCATATCCTGTGCTTTATCTTTGAATTTGCAGGCTCTGGACTATGAGGAAATGAAGGAAATCAAATTGAAAGTGGCTGTTTCCAACAAAGCAGCGTATAATTTTGGCAGTGGAAGCATGACAGGTAGCGCAACCTCAAAATCCTACGACGTTAAAATCGATGTGATCAATCAGAAGGAAGGTCCCCGTTTCCAACCAAGTGTCAAAGTGGTGACCATCTCCGAGGACCAGACTTCCATTTCCTTAAACAAAGTCATTGTAACCTACGCCGCTATTGACAGTGACACGCTAAAGACTGCCACCAATGTAAGGTATGGTCACATACCTAACGTCCATTTATACATCTGCCTTCCCAAATTTAGTAGCAGCTGTATAGATGTGTCTCTTTGTGTCTCTGAATTGATGCAGTTTACTTGAATAGCAAGTATCATACATGGATTTTTGTTCTTTCAGATATGCTAAAATCCGTGATGAGGACAACTGGTTGATTATTAATGAAAAAACAGCAGAAATCAAACTGGCTAAACTGCCCGACAGAGAGTCCAAGTTCTTGATAAATGGAACATATTATGCTGAAATAATATGCATCACCACTGGTGAGTACTGCACCTACCGGTATGACCATTTGTCTCCAGTGGACACATGTAGTGTGCAATATTTTAATGTTAATCTCTATTTTGATTGGCTTTCAGATGGCAGTTCAAAAACTGCCACAGGGACCATAGCCATTCAGGTGGAGGACTTTAATGATCACTGTCCGCAACTGACCACTACAACTCAGACTATGTGCCATGGGGATAAAGTGATCTACGTCACAGCCGTAGACAAAGATGAGTTCCCCAATTCAGCACCGTTTGAGTTCACTGTGATTCAAGGGAGCAACAGGGGGAAATGGACAGTGGACCATCTTAATGGTAAAGTTGTGTAAAGAGGACAATTAACGCTTGGCAAATTTCTGATGAATCAGTGTTATATAGGCATTCATCCTAAGTGCTCTTCTAAGTTTATGTTAAAGAAATACTTTGACATTTGGGAAATACACTACTTTGCATTCTCTGTGCAGCAGAGTTTATAATTTGGGTCTCATCTTTCTTCAGGAACCACAGCCATTCTGCGAGACGAAGCCAACTTGTGGCCAGGCATGTACAAAGTGGCAGTGGAGGTCAAGGACCAGCAGGGAAAGTCGTGTGCTGATGTTCAGATGATGGACGTAATTGTGTGCACTTGCCATGAAAACACTAAAACTTGTGTGGCCCGCAGTACAAAGACTGCAGGTTTTGGAGCTGCGGGTGTTCTACTATTGCTCCTGGGACTGCTGCTGCTTCTTTGTGAGTAGACTGTTTTCTTTCCTCTTCCTGGTTGGTTATTTTGATTAGAAAAAAACAAATAAACAACTTTCCCCCCACAAGGTAGCCTAACCGGACATGTTGTAACATGCCTAGGAGATTTACTGTAAAAGAAGGGTTGTCATTGGCAAATTTTTAAAGAGACATATCATGGCTCTAGCATGAATTACACAATTATTTGGTATTTTTTCGCCTTGTGGCAAATCCCTTAGCAGAAGGAAACTAAGTCACTGATTGATAATTTAACTTGATTTGACATGACCTGTATACTCTTTTTAAGAATGGCTTTTGAAGTAGTATCAAATGTGTGTATTTTTCAGTGGTGCCCCTTCTGCTGATGTTTTGCTTGTGTGGAGGTGCAGCAGCTATGGGAAACTTCAAGGCCATTCCATTTGATACAAAACAGCAGCTGATCTCATATCACACTGAAGGACAAGGAGAAGACAAGGTACTTCCTTTAGTGTAGTGTTATTGATGTATATCGTACTATATTTAGATATTTTTAGTTTTGAAAATGTGTTAATCGAAGTCTCATTTCCTTAAAATGCTGTATCTCAGACGTCTCTCATATTTCTCTCACAGGACATTCCTCTCCTACATGTCCCAGTTGAAGTTGATGGTGAAGCAGTGAATGCCAAGGACATCAACACCTATCAGGGGAGGGGGTATCTAGGAGGACTGGCTGACTTTGGAGGAACCTTAGGTGGAGGAGCCTTAGGTGGAGGAGCCTTAGGTGGAGGAGCCTACGGCGGTGCCTTTAATACTTCCAACTTGACAGCTGAGAACATGCACATGTACAACCAATATAACAACACCAGTGGGCAAATGAACGTGGATACTGGAATGATGACAGGACAAGAACACCACTTCTCCCAATACGGAGCTGGGGTCTTTGATGGGATGGCTCTATCTGAACAATTCCTGGGGGAGTATTATTCAAGTGTGAGTATCTTGAAATATCATTGAAAACCAGAGTATAATCCAAGTTCAATGTTTTTTAACTGAAGCTCAGTATTTGGAATTTGAATAGTGATGAGTTTGTTTTCATAATGTCTCAGTGACGAGTCACTAATATATAATTATCATTAGGTTACACTGCTGGGATGAAAGTCAGGCTTAAAAAAGCAGGACCCCAGAATATATTTTACAAAATATAACTCATATAGAATCATTATACAGTATGTAAAGACAAGTTAAGGCAGTATCATGCTATCACAATAGAAATGTCAGCATTATTGCCTTGAGACTCATGCAGTATATTTTAATTCTATTTTTTTGCAGAAATCCAACCATGCTGCACAGCAATCCCATCAGAAGGATGGTCTGCTGATATATGACTATGAGGGTCAGGAGTCTCTGGCAGGTTCTGTTGGCTGCTGCAGCCTTCTTGATAATGATGATGACCTTGCGTTCCTGAATGACCTTGGGCCTAAATTCAAAACCCTGGCTGAAATTTGCCAAGGGTCTTCCGTGGTGACTGAGTCTGTTGGTGCAGGCATTTCTGTCTCTCCACCTAGACCAGTGTCTCCCATCAGGCCCTCCACCCACACACACGTCCATACACACACAGAAACAATCAGGGACAGGGACCGTGTCAACATCAACACCCTCAACACCTCCAATGTAGCGTCAGGATCGTCCACCATGGTCCAGGAGGAGCGAATCACTGAGAGAGCCCAGGGCTTAGCCACTGTTCCCAAGATACATGTCCAGGACAATGTTGTGATACCCAGTCAGACGCTGCTCGTACAACAGCCTGCTATGTACTATGCTGCCACACCCATGTATGTTGTCGACTCCAAGCCCCAAGTAGTGCTCGTGGCCGGGGGCGCCCAGCAGGCAGCAGGTCAAGTAGCTCAGGTCGGGCTAAGTCAAGGCCTGGTGCAAGTTGGAGGCCTGCAAGGTAGTCAGGGTGCGATACTTATAGATAGACAAGTAGGAATGGGTGGAGTGGCAGGGCAGGCTGCACAAGGCCTCTCACAAGGAACCCTCTCCAGACAAGTGTTGGTGGTGGAGAACGGGTCCTCAGGTGGAGGGCAAGGTGCACGCTTAGCACAGACATTTGTTCAGACAGGACAGGGATCTGCAGAGCAGGGCTTGGCGGTCAGAGGTGAAGGTATGCAATTTTCACTGGGATCAAATGAAGACTTTACCCAGACAGCCACACCCAAAGTGCAAGGGAGCCAGAGAGTAGTTGTGCAACGTAAGAAGGTCTCAGTCACTGAAAGAAATATTGAATCTAGTTCCAGAGCATAAAGCAACCCTTTTGTTTAGCTTATCTACAAATGTCACACTTGTTTTGTTATACTGAAATATATTTCAGTACACTAAAAGATACAACAGTATATTCATGTATCTTTTCATACAATAGATTAAATTCTGGTAAAACTACTAAAAGGATAGTTTTGTTTGCTTGACAAAAAATGCAATACTATATGTCCTCATCTTGTAATAGCACAATACAAGATGATGATAGTGCTCATAGTAGTTGACACATGGTACAGTATTGACCACATGACTACCATGACTATAAAAGGCATACTAATACTATTTAGTAAAATGACTTTGACATATGTTGTGCATTAATTTCTTGTATGCTACCTGTCAGAATGTGGCTCTGTCAAAATTAGTTCAAAGTGTATACTTTACAGTATTAGCTCAAATTGGGAGCAAACAACAGATTTGTAAGAGGCATTACATTGCTGAGGGAAACCTTGGCAGAATATGAGGTGTGACTTCCCTTTTTCTCTGGTTCCAAGAATCGCCAGTTAGGCACAGATAGCTCTAAAAGCACCGTATTTATTTCAAGTACAAAGTATGGCTTCAGGGTGGGAACAGCCAAAGTAAACAAAAGATAACTAAACCAGTCAGACCTACAGTGTATACTTACCCATAAAACAAAAATTATGAATGCCTTATCTCCTAACTTAAGAGACATACGCACAGCCTAGCCACACCTACACCCTGTAGGGCAGCTATAGATTATTTACAACATGATGATCCAAGTCTAACATGAGATCAGAGAGTTCCCTTCAGCTCCCAAACTGTCAGGCTGGTGTAGGCAGGGAACCACTGCATTTGGTTGCAGCTGGCCTTATATCCCTGAAAGCTGCATCACAGGCCTGGAATCACTTGCACAATCAAAATTAATCAAACCATCCAATTGTAGCACCCTAAATGTAGCTCAACGGACAAATCCTCACCCCAATAGGAAAGAGAGAGGAGAGAAAGAAAAGTTAAAACTTTACGTAGTGCTCTTCCTGATGAGAACAACACAGAACACGTCTGTATAGGATTATTTTCAGAACTTCTTATGAAATGATCTGAGTTTATAGAGTTCTGATCTTTTGTCCCTCATCCAAGCTCCCGTTAAAATTACTATAATCATACTGTAAATCATCCCCCTTGAGAAGCACACATTCATTTTGAGAGTGACTAAGGCAGAGGAAGAACAAAGTTTCCGTAGTTAGTATCGTTTTTCATTTATCCATTTAGGCTTCGAACATAAGACTCAGTGCTCTGAGAACTTCCTTTTTGTAGTGTTGTGTTATTCTAAAAAATGCTTGGGTTGCATTTTGTACTGTTTTAACTTTCGCCATGCCATAAGCTGTTCTGCTGACCTTTAGATTGTTGAACTTAGATAAACTGTAACTAATCAGGAACTGCTGTATGGGTGGCCACTGCTTCCTTGGAAACTTGTGGAACATAAATGAATGCACTGTATAACTGTTGAAAGCACAGAAGAATTGCAGAAGAATCAAGGCCCAAATGTTTAAATGATTTAGGGTACCAAGGGAATAAACTGATTATTCAGTGGACAACATAGTGGCCACAGACTATAAAACCAAAGAAGAGAATTCTACACAAATTCTCTATTTTATTGTTGCACTCTTTTTATTATTTCTACTGATTATGTGTTGGTTGGTAGGTAAACCAAGTGCTAATTCCAAAACATCTCAGTGTCAAAGCTGTACAAATTGTGTACAATATCATTATGACACTATTTTTGTATATATTATCAATATATATCTATATTGTGCCATAACTCCCATGATGTGTTGTTTTCATTTTATGTAAGTGTGTGTGTGTGTAAAGATATCATGATTTGGGTATGTGGATGAGCAGATTAATCAAAGATCGCCTTGCCAAGCACTGAGAATATTTGATAGAGTGAAATTGTTTGATATTGCTGTTCTTGCTATTGATGTGTGTGTATTTTTCATCTCAACTGCAATCTCTAGTTTTTAACATTCTGTATGTATATAGCATAAGCAGCGGCAAGTCTTTTTGTTTTTTCAGGTTTTACAACTGTCATAATAAAATTGAATTAAAAGCAGGCTGTTGTATTGGCCTTTTTCTGGTTGTGCACTATTGCTACATTACAATACAGACAATGTTAAGTTTTGTGCATGCATCAGAAATCAAACACTTAACACGTTTCTGAAGATGCATTTGACCTCACCAGTCATTTCACTATTTATATTCATTAAATGAACTGCAGATTTAAGGTTACTCACTTCACTGAATGGAAAACATAAAATACAATTACTGTGCACACCTATATGTTGCAACAAGTGTATGGAAAGGGTAGAGGCATCTGTGATACTGTGATACTGTCTTCATTTAAAGAGAGGTTTTTTTTTACTGATGCAATGTTTCAGTCATCCAGCTTGCAACAGGAAGAACATCATTCAAATGTATTTGTTTGCACTGCAAATCAGGTGCAAATGAATAGATCGTTCCTCTTTCTAAAGGACTTTAATATGATGTTTTGAAATGCTATAATTGGAAATGGATCGTAATGTCTGTAATACAATTTCACCACTCACAGTCAACTTTGCTGCTTTAAATTAAATAATAGACTTGAATAATTCTGTTGCACAAATTCTGTAAAGTATTTGCATACCAGTATTCATCTAATATACCCTTTAAATTTATTATTGATTTAAGATTATTGGTCAGAGTTTTTTTAAGTGACAGCATAGTAATTTATTTAATTTTATAGTATGTTTTGGTGCGAAGATCTATCAAATGCACATACAGTACTTAAACGGTTTCAAACGCACTGACTGTGGAGTTTGCCAGATTAAAAACATAGAATCCATTCCCGACCCACAAACCTACAGCATATTTCCTTGTCAGTTAAAACATTCTCCATTCAGTGAGGTTAAAATGTCAAAAGGATGTCGCTCTAAGCATTTTCAAGTAGACAGTGGTATGACAATGTGGAATGGATACAACTGGTTTTTTTGTAGCTGACTGGAAAAGATTCAATCTTTCTTCTCATAAACAAAAGAGAGAAAGAAGAAAATTGAGGTTTCTTCATGGTTTAGCATATGAGTCCTTTGAAAAGTAAATAAAGTCCAAAAAGAGCCAAAGACTAAATGAAATGTTGATGGGCAAAAGTCTAGTTTTCAATTTACTGAATCCAAAGCTGACACTTAGCTCTTTGGCATATATATTCTGCATTCAAGAATGCAATCAATCAATACCACAAGTTCATGAGCATAGCGATGTGAGCTGCAGAGGAGAGACCCGTGAAAGTCCAAAACATGCTCTACCACTTTCTCAGATGTCAGAAAACTGGTCATGCCGTTAACAGATGGGGTTATTGTAGGGATTTTACATTCCACAAGAGTTCATTTGTGTTGTATGTAAAAAAGCAGTTGTTGTTTTTTTAGGAGAATCTTCTAGATGCCAAGAGTCTGATTCAACGTGATGTCTGCATTAAGAAAAATACCACTGTTGGAATGAATGTGAGAGTAAATCTATGTCACAGAGGCTGCTCAATCACATAGAAATTCATCATAGTGGGTAAAAGAAGGTAGTTTGTTATCTCACTGTCCTAAGGTATGTATCCCCATGAGCAAAGAAAGAATCCATAGTCTTAGTTACAACAAGAATAAGTTTTCTGTTGAGCTGCGAAAAAGTTAATAGTGAATTTTTTTGCACCCAGCAGGAACTGGTTCTCAAGATGATTAGCAAACCATAAATCAACTATGATTACCTCCCCAGGGGAATGGATGATTCAAAGGTGGGATTTCTCTTTGTCAAGACAGTTACTCTTTGTCATGTCATATTCTCCTTCAGTTCTTTAGAAAAACCCTCCCTACACTAACGCTGTACTTCCTGTATATGAAATAAGTCAGCTATCACAGATACCAGTGACTCAACCATGTAAATTTTCATGTTCTAGTCATGGCAGTACATACATTCTCATACAGTAGTTGTCCTTGCTTGTGTCGGAGTAAAATTCTTTTACTTCAAGTTTTCATACTCTTCAAATACCTTATTTGGCCTAGCCCATTTACTGTGTCTTCACTGTGCAAGTTTTTTTAAAAATGTTTTTCATAAGTATTTCATTAATTAATGTTTTTTTTTATGTTAAAAATGCTATTATAAACATATTTTTTCACTTGCAGACAGAGTTCACTTTCAGACACAGCTGTCTGAAAGTGAACCAATCCAAAAGGGTTGGAGGAGGGTTAATGACATCATTTACTAATAATTTACTTCTAATGAGATACTAAAAAAGCCTGTTGTGGTGAGTACTTTTTTTTTTACAAGAATTTGCACTTTTGGCCATCAGTCATCTCAAGGCAGATGTTTTCCATCAACTGTCAGATGAGAAATTCCTGCTTTGGCTGCCATGACTTGGGTGTGGCCAAAAGTGAGACATATTTTTAAACTTGTAATCTTTAGAGCGTAGTTCAACAGCCTGCCTCAACTGTCGTAATAACAATGTGTGCCTGAGTGTCTTTTCAAGAAGCCCGGGTATCATATTAGCAAGTGTCATCATGTCACTGTCATGGTGTTCACTGACAAAGGATTTAATCTGTTGAGATTGTCAGTGATTAATGATGAGCAACACAGAGAAACGCAAGAGATCATGATTTCACAACAAGCTTTCAGTGTTTCCAAACTCAAATCAAGCGTCTACCCTGGTTGTTCTACAATGAATCTGACATTAAAACTAAACTAAAGACATGTTGTCCATAACAGAGCCAAATGTACTCTCATCACTCATCAGTATATTAAAGGATAAGGCAGCCAAATACTGTCAATCAAACCCATAAATAGACTAAAACCAACAATGCCTTAGTCTATTTCTCAATACTTTCAGACTTCCACAACTTGTTGCTCTCAGACTGAAACCCTACTATTGAAGATATGAATCACTTTTTTTTTTTTTTAACAAAAACAGCTGACTGCACCTGTCTTCTTTAGCAAAAGCTCCTCAAACAGGAGTAAATCATGTATTTGTTGAGAACTATTTTTAGCTGTGAATTTTGTGCACTAGCGAGTATTTACAGCAGCAGGAAGGTTTATAGGGGATTGATTCAATCTGTATGTATTCATAAGAGTTGTGAAGAAACATGTCAGCCAGTGCAACTGTGTGACTCACTGATGTGTTTTTAATAGTATGGAGGTCCTTGGCACGGAGGATGAAGCTATATCAGGCTTTGCCTGCACAGCCAATACTTGTAAGAAGGATCAATTCATTGCTGGTTTTGGTCTTTTCATAGGATTTGTTGACAATAAGAAAAACAGAATATTACTAGACACATCCCATAGAGAGGAGGTGTCTCATGCATATTGTCTACAGTTTTATGGCAAATCTATACACATAAGTCACAAATAATTCAAGGAACTATATTATAATAGAAATATTGTCCTTATGCACCTTTAAAAAACACAATAATACAAGTATTGACAGGACTTGATCTTTTATTCGAGACTTGAGACAGTGAATGCAAGTAAATGTTACAAAACTGTGTTAAGACAAGACTTGTTTTGACAGTGGCAAAGCATGACTTGGAAAACCAATTACTACTTGTGTATTTTAGGTTCTAACGCCACTCATGATCTTTCTCAGTATGAGCCGTATCTATGTGCAATATACATTTTGTTAAAGAGTTTTATTTCATCATGATCTGCACACTGCAATGCGTAGCTAAACATTTGCATCTCTAGCTTACTTATTATCTCACTGCACTATCCAACAATAATTATTATTGTGAGGGACTAGTTCACTCAGAACAGCAACAGTCAGTGTTTTAAAATCAGTGGCGAACATCATGGCGGACTTCATCCTCATCCTCTATTTCATCCTCTTCGTACTCTCCTATCTCGTCAGCAGTGGCATCCTGATACTGCTGATACTCAGACACCAGGTCATTCATGTTGCTCTCGGCTTCAGTGAACTCCATCTCATCCATTCCCTCTCCAGTGTACCAGTGGAGGAAGGCCTTGCGGCGGAACATGGCCGTGAACTGCTCAGAGATCCTCCTGAAGAGCTCCTGGATGGCAGTGCTGTTGCCGATGAAGGTGGCGGACATCTTGAGGCCACGGGGCGGGATGTCGCAAACGGCGGTCTTGACATTGTTGGGAATCCATTCGACAAAGTAGCTGCTGTTCTTGTTCTGCACACTCAACATCTGCTCATCCACTTCTTTCATTGACATGCGGCCGCGGAAGATGGCTGCTACAGTAAGGTAGCGGCCGTGACGAGGGTCACAGGCCGCCATCATGTTCTTGGCATCGAACATTTGCTGCGTGAGTTCTGGCACAGAGAGGGCACGATACTGCTGACTGCCCCTGCTTGTGAGGGGTGCAAAGCCAGGCATGAAGAAATGCAAGCGGGGGAAGGGCACCATGTTGACGGCCAGCTTACGGAGGTCAGCGTTAAGTTGGCCAGGGAAGCGGAGACAGGTGGTGACCCCACTCATGGTGGCCGATACCAGGTGGTTCAGGTCTCCGTACGTTGGTGTGGTCAGCTTCAGGGTGCGGAAGCAGATATCATACAGGGCCTCATTGTCAATGCTGAAGGTCTCATCCGTGTTTTCCACTAACTGGTGGACAGAGAGGGTGGCGTTGTAGGGCTCCACCACGGTGTCGGACACTTTTGGGGAAGGCATGACACTGAAGGTGTTCATGATGCGGTCAGGGTACTCCTCGCGGATCTTGCTGATGAGCAGCGTGCCCATTCCTGAACCGGTACCCCCACCCAGTGAGTGGGTGAGCTGAAAGCCCTGGAGGCAGTCGCAGTTCTCCGACTCCTTCCTCACCACATCCAGTACCGAGTCCACCAGCTCAGCTCCCTCGGTGTAGTGACCCTTGGCCCAGTTATTTCCTGCTCCACTTTGACCTGCATAATGCATGGTATGTTTAAAGACATGTTATTTAGGACAAATAATGGTGCAACTTTCTAATAAATCATCATTTAAAAAGGTTTATAAGGTTTTTAATGACTTTATTAATTATTAATAAATGTTCTCTTACTGCTTTATAGATCAGTAATGAGCAATTCATAAGTACATAAGTTATGCTACAGTAGAGGACCATTTCCTGTGCACCAGCCAAATTAATTTTTCACATCCTAGAAACCCAGTGTTGTCTTACTAATGGCTTACTATTGATCTATAAAGCATTAATAAATAATATATTAACATTTATTAAGCAATTTTCCAGAACATATTCATTACAACCCCTTAAAAAGTATGCTGTATTAGAAAGAGTCACACAAATACGATTTATTATCAATGACAAAATCTAAAAAGAGAACACATGTAAGCTTCAGTGAAATGTACATTAGCTTTTGGCTCAGAATTGATTACATTATCAAAAAGCTTAAAAGCAGCTCTTTTGCTTGCGTATTTCCTGATAATGAGAATTGTGGAGTCATCTTTGTGGCGGACATTATTGGCCCTGTATCCTCACTTGCAATCAGCACTGCAGCAGAATCTTCAAGTAGATTTCTTTTTTCGCTGAGTCACCACGAGAGCTGTCTCAGTCTGACACAGCTGCACATGGACTATGCATCACACCACTGGCACATCGCTGAGAGGCTGCAGAAGCTTAGTGCTGGTTGCGAATATTCTGCTGCACAGCGCTTTTAGGTGAAACTATGCACATCTTTACAGGATATGACAGCAGTTGCTGCCATATGCATACTATATGTGCCGTTGGTTCAGGATGAGTGGTGACATCGTGATTTATTATCCACTCACCAAAGACAAAGTTGTCAGGCCTGAATAGCTGTCCAAATGGACCGGAGCGGACTGAGTCCATAGTTCCTGGCTCCAAGTCCACCAGAATGGCACGGGGGACAAATTTGCTGCCTTTGGATGAAAAAGAGCAGAGAACAGGGGGATACAGAAAGGAAGTGGATGGAAGGGTGGAGTAAGATACCGACAGTCTCAGTGTGCATGATGTCAGCTAAGGATTATAGTGAACCGTGACATAAACTTCTGACTGTATTTAAAAGCATTTCTCTAACTGTCTCATAGATATATAACTTTAAAAGAATATAAATGCACCAGCGCATTTGCAAATGTAATCTTTTAGGTAAACAGCATTTTTGTTTTGAAGGATACTACAGCTCATCCATCAAGCTGGGTATTTAAAGGCTGCCTGCTGCCTTTTGTTTTTTCTTGTGCTCCACTTTGCTCCTCCATCTCTGTCTGTAACCAAACTGCTGCAGCATGCTGCACTGCTTAATCTTAACCGGTGGGGCTTTCAAAGTGCTGAGCTCTGCAGTCCATTCAAACAGACGTGATCTTTCTTAAGTCCTAATGTTGCTTGATGCTATAAAAAAAAAGAAATCTGCTCATCTATTCTTTAAATTTTTAAAGGACAAATGAATCAGTAGAATCCTCAATCAATCCACATGTGATAGTGAGTTAGTAGGTGACACTGGTGCTAGCATGCAGCATGGAAACAAAGATCAATATTGCGTGCTGTTGGGGAGTAGCATAGGGGTTGACAGTTTTAGTGCTATGTTGGCCTTCCTGTGCGGGCTTGTCATCTAGCCAAAGTGGATGACTGGGCACTGTTTGTACATGGATTGAGATCTGCACTGACTTGTCTATCTGTGAAAGCATCAGTCTAAAGGCACCAGAGCTACTACTTCATAATTACTGCAACTTCATCTGGTGGGCACAGCTTGTTTAGTAGTTGTGTGTAAAAACACAGGATGCATTTGGAAGACCTTCAACATGTCATGACAATACAATCAAACACTGAGATGATACCGAGGCACAGTGAGCTTGGGGTAGAGACTGCAGATACCTGTACTCCCTAGAGAGAGAGAAAGAGAGAGAGAGAGAGAAAGAGAGAGAGAGAGAGAGAGAGTCAGAGGAAGACAGAGAGAGAGAGAGAGACAGAGAGAGAGAGAGAGAGAGAGAGAGACATATTTTAGAAGGTTCACTGTCCTAATTTTTCCCTGCTCTCATGGTGGGACCTACTTTCCCCTTGCAGCTAAATTAGTGACATACTGTGGCATTCAAAGCAGGTCTTTGTAGCATTAAGGTCATGCAAGGATATGAGCAATGGGAACAAAGCTGCATGTAGTGGTCATTTATTCAGATGCAAATATGGAATTTATTTAGGACAAAGTTTGATGTAGAGATCAGTAGACTTGATTTTTACCTGATGCCTCATTGTAGTAGACGTTTATCCTCTCCAGCTGCAGGTCACTGTCACCTTGGTAACTACCGGTGGGATCGATGCCATGTTCGTCACTTATCACCTCCCAGAACTAAAACGGGACAAACAGGGAGATACGAACTTCAGTTGTTGAGCTTATACCTTAATATCTTATAAACCATGGTTTTGGAAGTAGCTGAAGCCTGTGCCTTGCTCTCCATCATTTAGTTATTGCGCATCTGTTTGGTGACAAAATGTCACGCAGCAGCGGGGCCCACATCACTGCAGCCTCACAGCAAAACCCAGCCCGACTGGACCCCACCCTACTCATATAAACAACTAACAATCCATCTCAAACTTTTTAAAAATTCATTTTTAATCCATTCCCTCATCCGAGAGACGCTAAACTGATCGTTTAAATGACTCAAGTCAATCGTTGCAGAAAACCCTAAAAAAAAAAAAAAGAAAATAATAACACGTGAGATGTCTATTTTTCCGTTAATTTCTCCGCTTCCTAAATTAAATTATAATATTTATACCTTCGCCCCAATCTGATTTCCACATTGTCCAGCCTGGATGTGAACGATTTCCCTCATGGTGCGCTGCGGATGCGGGCAGAGAACGTCCTGTCTGGTCTTCACCGGTGTCTGGTCTTCAGTCTGTTGCCGCTGTGTTTCTCAAAATCAGCACTTGCCTCATTTCTAGGGCGAGTGTTGAGCCGGCGAGATAGATAAACGTGCTGCTGGTCAGATGACGTTACACACAGCGCAGCATCCCAGTATCCCTGTCAGCCAATAGGAGCGCACCGGTTTGATGCAGTGGACCAGCGGATCCTGCCGCATCATCCCCCTGTAGCCTGACATCATCCCCTGTCCCATGCAGATTAAATGTTGCCTTTTTTGTCGCTTGGCTGAGGTTGTTCCATAAAGTCCTGACGACTGCTTTCCCTGCCAGGGAATGTTAAACGTTATCGGTGTAAAACTAGTTCTACAAGTGCTGATTCGATCAGATCTGTGCTGTGTGAATATCATGTTCAGGATCAGCACCTACCAGGCTAGCTGCACAAAACAGCCTACTGTTTAGAAAAAAACAGGCAGAAAGAAAGCTAGCTATAAACTCAGAGTTTTCATGTTTTAGTTTGAATGATGCAGAGACCCTTATGGGTTGACAAAATGCTACAACCAGAGCTGCATTAACCCACTATGGGACCCTGGGTCAAAAATTAGCTGTGGGCACCTACTGAGCCTCGGCCTCCCATACACATGTTCCCCGGCCCAGTCTGCCCAGAGACCCAGAAACCAACCAGTATCTCCATGCTGCAATGCTATCCTGTTTGCTGTATTTCAGTTTGATTGTAATTATTTCATTGAATGTAAATATGTTGTATGTATGCATAAAATAAACTGAAATATTAAAGACATTAAAGGAATAGTAACATCACTGTAGGGTACTGGAGAAATACAATTTACCGAGCTTTAAGAATTTTAGATTATTCTCAAATTTGTGCCTAGTTTATAAAATTTTAAATGGTTTGGTCCCTCCTCCACTATGTGACTTTGTGTACACAAGCTCAGTAAGTTCTATTAGATCCTCCAGAATATCCTCTATAAAAGATCATACCATACCATTTTGTCGCACTGCATTTGGGCAGTCAGCTTTCTCTGTGAAAGCCACAACTCAGTGGAATGCCCTACCGGATGATATGAAGAACTGTAGTCCTATCAATGCATTCAAGACCAGACTGAAACATGTACTAAAGACCAATCGAGTTTAGTTTACATTATTTCTAATTGACATTGTGGGTGTATGTGATGTGCTGTGTGTAGCTTTGTATTTTGTATTTTGTATGGTGTGTTCTGTGTGTTTTTTGTTTGTTTGTTTGTTTGTTATGGGGCTTTTTTGTTTTGTTTTGGGTTTTTTTTGCTTTTTACTGTTTGTTGTTGTGCTGTTGTATGTTTTTTGTCGGGGACTACAGATGCAAATTAGCTTCAAGCTAACTCTGGTGCAGTGCATCTTAAATGTTTCAAACTGCACACCGTCCCATTCAATAAATAAATCAGTCAATCATTTTGGGAAATATGCTTATTCATTTTCTTGACTGATACCACTCTCATATCTGTGCTTTAAATATGAAGCTACAGCCAGGACACAGTTAGCTTAGTTTAGCATGAAAGTCCAGATGAAATAGTACTCGAGAGTATCTAACTTCTGTATCATGACATACTTACGAATGAAACAGGACAGATAGGCGGGACATGACGTTGGGAGGAATTTGATTGGAACATTGAATAGTGGGCATGTCACAATGAATTTTAGCTCTGTTGCGCTAAAAGTTGAAGATTGATTGATGGGTGGGTGTCATGATATTATTGGTTTAAGCCTACATATGCAAGCACACGCCATATTTTGTTTTACAGAAAGAAAATATGATTGGATTTTCATATAAGAACACAAAGAATTTGTATTTAAAATTTAAAATTTTGCATTTTTTGGCATATATTGTTAAATTGATGTACAATATGAGCGAGGATGTGATCTAAAAGGGTTAAAAAGGCATTTTTCATTTCATCTCGACTTTAAGATTGGAAACAGTCTTCCTGTGGTGACAAGTCATTCTGCCAGGACAAAACATAGTCCAGCAGATAACCCCCCCAGAACTGGCAAACTTTCTACACTCTGGTTTTTTGTTAAACAAACAGGGTATAACTTTGTAATTTGTGAGATTTAGAGGTGCTGGTGGGCAGATTTTTTTTTTTTTTTTTTACATTTAGCCAGAGCAAGAATAGCTAACCCCCCGTTTCAAGTCCCTTTCAGTCCCTATTGGATAACTTAAATAGGTGTGAGAGGGAGAAAAAGAAAAAAGAGAGATGATTGTTTGTTCTTATTTTTTAGTTCTTAAAAAGTTTATTTCTTTAAGTAAGGCCAGCCAACAGTGAAAATATTTGAATGTCCATTTAAAATTTGATTAAAAAAAAAAAAAAATCAATGAAATGTCATGATAAAATCAACGACTCAGCTAATCCACAGTTGATCAATAAATAGTGGTTTATTTTAACAACAGGTATGGCTTATATACAAGTGCATTATGTATGTTAAAACACATGAAACCAAACAATCGGAAATTATAAATGGTACAATCCATGGTTTTTACATTCATTCAAATCTCCCTTCAAGAGATTCTGAGTCGCATGGTTGAGAGAAGCAAAACCTGAAATGTGTACACTGGGGACTTCATGTCTCTGAGACTTTTTAGTTCAAAACATTTCACTAGTCCATGTTATGATCTATGATCCTTCATATCATTGACGCTGCGTGTTTCCTCACACTTATTTACAAAAGGCATAACTAGTGTAATGACAGCCTGATGTACTCTGTTTCATCAATCTTTTATTCTTTTTTTTCTTTTTTTTTTGCTTTTTCATCAATAGCTGTCTGCTAGTCTACACTTTCGCTGGTGCTAATGTTGCTTTGGATTGTTTTTATTGATTTCTACCTTAATTCTGCTCCAAACCGAGTTAAACCAATTGCTTATTAAGAAGGATGCAATAGCTCCCATCTGCACCATGAAATAGCTGCATGGAAGTTGTGAAAGTGGAAGCAACAGATCTCAGAGAAGACATCGGTTGTATTGTGCTGTGTCATTGTCTTTACACTGGTGATGCATGGGGGCTTGGCGATACACAGTTTAAATTTCTGCAGCAATATACACACTGAGACAGAGACACCGACACTCACAGGCAAGGAGGAATCAGAGTAATGTGAAGCTACTGACCACTGCAGTCAAGCCACTCTCTACTGCAGATGCCATGAATTCCTTATTAAATCCAGTGTCAACCCTGTTCCACAAAGTAGATCATATATGGGTCTATTGCAAGAGTTACTAGTTATTCCTGTATTGTATCTAAATTTCAACTCCATTTTCCCTTTTTTTTTTTTTTTTTTTTTTTTTTGCTTTTACTGTCAAGACAGCCAAGCTCCACCAAATCTGACATCACATGATTACAGGGCATTGTGCTTTGAGGCGCAGCAGCATGGCATAGATATGTTAACACATCAAATGCTCATATGAATATTTCAATGAATGGAAGTTTGCTGACTTGATAACCTATTAAAAGATCACCCTGAATCAATCTAAAATAGAGCTTTCATACTTTGATTCAAGCTGCATTTGAGGATGTCATTCACAGGAAAACAACCACAAAGAAGGTTTGCTCAATCATTCAGATACCTAAAGATATGTAAGCCTTTGTCAGTGCACATTTGACTTGGATTAAAAGAAAGGTGAAGTTTGGTGAGTAAAGTACTTGTAAGGTTCATTACAAGTGTATCACAAGGTTGTGAGAATGACAAAGTCTTCTGTCATGTCTGGAGTTGTCTTCTGACTCCTGAATGACACGTTAATAGGTCACCAATACTCCCTGGATGAATTACTTGTAATATGATATATACTGTGAGAAGGTTTTTTGTTTTGTTTTTTTTTTATCACATTTGAAATGACAAGACATCATTCAGTTGGCTCTAAGGTTTTACAGTACAGTGTAATTACTATTGTTATTTAGCATGATTTTTATGAGGATTTTTGTAAACAGTGGTATATCTGCAGTTATACATCTTTCTAAGACAAATATTACAACCTCCAACGCTTGAAGTACTACAACTGTCAAGTTACACACGGATCGTAGTCAAGTATAATGCTGTCCACAGATGGACATGGGCTTTGGAAGAAAAAGTACCACCTCAGAGTCTGTCAATTTAAGAATGTGAATATGTCAAGATCTGTAAGTAAGAATTTGACCTGTATTTTCACAAAAATGTGAAGTATTGCATTTTTCTTTAAGGTAAACTTAGTTGTGTGCGTGTGACTGTATGAACAAAATGACATACAAAAACTAGTGTTAATGCCAGATAGTGATTTGGAGAAAAACACACTGAAGGTTAGCAATGCTGTGACTGTTGGCAATCACATCAAACATTTTGTCATCCACGGGTTCATTTCAAAAAATATCATTTGCGTCTTTTTATAAGGTTGCTCATTTGTTTTGCTGACACGTTCACAATTATTTTTCATGCTTTGTCCCCACTGCAAAGAATAAGGTGCCACCACACTGAGGTGTCACGAATACTGCAAGAATGAAGTATAGCTTTGTACAGTAAGGGCATGCCATGGGAGATTATTCAAAATAATACTTTGAATTTAAAAAAAAAAAAACAAAACAAAACAAAAAAAAAACTGAATCAAGCTCAACAACTAATTATGCATTTACTTACAATATCACATTTACAAATAAAAGCATTTGCATACCAGAAATTTCATTGACTCAAACATTTGAAAAAATAAAACAGTTTTTCAGACCGACAAAATATGGGTCACTCTTTTCTCTGATGTTCATACAATGAACCACATATTGATGAAAGCAATTTGGTAATCTCATCTCTCAATTCGAATTGATCAAATGTTGATACAGCCATCAGGCTTTTATTACTTTGAGAAATAATTTAAGTCATATTTAGTATTTCTGAACTTTGAAATTGGATTCATCTGATTCACTTATGCACATACAGTCTATGGCAGGGGAATGCGCTCGACAGTATTTCCCCCAACAGGCAAATACTGTAATTATACTGATTTTTGGCACTATTTCGACATTTAATTTTGGTCAGAGTAGTTTTTGGCGCTGTATTTAGAAAATCCCTCCAATTATGATTGTTAACCTCTGTAATGGCAAAAAATACTATGTAACATTCAGATGTTTTTTGTCCATAAAGGTAAGGCGATATTTCTATACAAATATGTTAGATGGACATTTCATTTGAGCAGAAGTACCAGTGATTTGATTTTTTTTTTTGTTTGTTTTTTTAGCATCATTGCATTTCTCACCAGCCCTGGTGACACATCTCAGTGATTGTGGGTAAGTTTTAAGTCTCTTTAAAATGACAGACAGTGATTTCCCATTCATTTACATCAAAGTAGTTTATAGGCTGGTGATTTCCAGTGACATTCAAAAAAAGAGCAGAAGATATTGTCACATTGTCACAAACCAGCCTCTGGCACTCTCTCACTTGTGTGGTGTCATTTATTGGCTAAATGTAGGAAGGGGGGGCATTAAGAAACATACAGCAGCTCTGTAAGATATGTCTACTCAACTCCAGG